>NW_025959851.1:1115760-1249534 GCF_023159225.1 Perognathus longimembris pacificus | reverse complement strand
ACCATACAAAGGAATTATGCAACAAACCAATGTAAATCTTCCCAATGGAAATGCTTCTTAACGGTTGAAAAGGGCCTAGAATTATCTCCAACATATTATTAACCAAAATCATACTCGACAGCAAAAAACAAAATTTTTTCAACCAAAGGACATAGAGAATTCCATTTGTATTGTGCATATGATTATAAATTGTGGAAATGTTTCAGGTGCTGTTAAAAAAATTTCAAGGGACAGGAAATTGCTCTGTATTAAAAAATAGGACATGGACAATGATGAATTACCTGTCTTGTTGATTAAAATGACATGCACTGAGACTGAATTAGCAAACCAAGATACACTATGAAAGGAAGTATTCTAGTGGTAAAACTCATGAGTTTTCATCCAGTTGTATATCGCCTGTGTAATTGCAAGCAAATAATCAAGCAACAAGTGTATTTGAAAGGAATAAGGAGAAATCTCAAAATTGTAACAGTAGGACTGAAGTCTACAAAGTATATTAATCTTTAGCTTTAATTTCTTTGTCATAGACGACCATTCAAGGGACTTCATTCATGACAAGTGTTCATCAAATTTGTGAAAATGTTTTCTGACTGGTAGATATCTGTACTAAATAGTTCAAAATTTTCCAACTTTTCCAGGTCTCAAACACGTAAATGCCCGTTTGAACTCATATAAAGTAAGACAATAATTTTTAGATATTCCTGTGTTCTTACTTGAACTATGGCTCAAGGGATCTATAGGTAATTACATCTAACAGAACATTAACTATAAAGTGAGGGAACATTGGGCAATACTGAGAGTCATCGCTTCAGATAGTAACTGTTTCAAATAGTAGTAAATTGCAGCAGTAAATTTGTTGTGGGCATGAAACAAGTGTACAACCCCATAGAAATATCATTGTTAGACCTAAATAAAAGTGAGAGTAATGGTAGTAAATTTGAAGACGGACACATTGGAAATTGCTACATTCTCAATTCCAGGGACATAACATTTTTGATTATGTGATATGTTGGACAATACTTGTGTTTTTGAAAAATATGTAGGGACTACCTCATGGGACTTCAGTTAAAGGAATTACAAAGAACCTTTGTAGCCAGAAATGTCAGAGTGTATATCAAAGAGTCAAAAGGTAGTCCACACGAGATGGGGACTGATGACTGAAGGAAGGACACGAGGGAAATGATTGTTAGATGTCTCTGAAGGAGAACTGTACTTACCAAATTAGTGAAGGAGCCTCTCCTCTCAACGAAGTAACCTGGTCCACCGTAGACCTTTCCGTAGTAACAGTTACTTTTAACTCCTGTCTCCTCGGTGTGGGGTCACTAGTATTGTGACGTGGCTAATATTGGTCACTTCCGGGTTATGATCTCACGTCATTCACAAGCACTTCCGCATTTGACAATGGAAGTGCTCAATGCCACCTTCAACCCGAAAGGGGAGTCCTATTTGTTCTTCCTGTCCATTGTTTATCTATGATTTTGTAGAAGTAAGCGAGGTTTCAGAAGTGGAATCCTGAGAGTCGTTTTCACACACTTTTCAACTAGGCAAGATCCCTAAACTCCTAAGTGTTTCTAATTCCTTCTTCCTATACATTTCTGTTCTGTCCATGATCCAGACTTTGGAAAAGCATCCACTTTTACGCAAAGTGTTCACATGAAGCTATCAAGGAAAATGTTGACAATTCTATGCTTAAGAATTAAACAACAGTGAATGATTTTCTAATAGAAAAATAGTGTTCTTCAGTAAATGTCTCTAGGGAGAATTGATATTAAATCATCCCCATAGTAAGCATTAGAAATGAAAAAATTTTGAGAATGGATTACCTACTATAGCGGTATATAAAGACCTCATGAGCCCTGTGTCTTTTCTATACTGAAAACAAAGTGACCACATTATTGGAACGAGAGAATTTTCAAAGCAAGAGGGTTTACATATTTTTAAAGGCATGTAGTACAAATAACATTAGAAAATATAGTTTCAAAACCAGGATTTGTAAAAAATAAAATCACGTTCTACCAATATTTTCCTTTTGCTTCATCTGTATAAATCATTGTTATTTGTATATTAACTTCAAATTGATGCCATGCATTCACTTAATGTAAAATGATAATGAAATTATGCGATAAAATTATCTCACAACAATTGCTCAGACATCTGGAAAGACTGAAGTCCTCTAACGCAACTTCATGTCATATATATCAAATGAAATCAACAAGATGTAAGTTGATGTCACATTTCCTGACTCATAATTTTTCGGTGAGATTTGTATAATATGGAGACTGTTTGTAGATTTATTCAGAACTGTTTTAGTTATATAATAAAGCATGAAAAATGAATTAAAATTTCTAGACCATGTACCACATGTGTGTAATCACATGCATCAGAGTTGCATTGTAAATGTTCTTCTTTTGGAATTACCTTGTTTTTCTTCCAAGAATATTTGAAAACTCAAGGTGGTTTCATTTCAGACCTACTTAAAACATTGTTAGATACAACAGCAACATTTGTGAATGTTGGGACTTAGTATTGCATACAAGAATTAAGGATTACTTGGTTGGTAGTTACTTTCTTGTGAATGTACTATGTATGAACCAAAAGAAACATAAAAGTGAAGGCTTCATACCAGAACATTAAGGACTTGAGTGTTTTTACAAATCCAGCTTACTAGGGACGAATTTTTTCTTTCCCTCTGAGGAACTGAGGTATTACAATAGTTCTATTCATGTACCAAAGAACATCTGAAAAAGCCACAAGGGACTGAGGAAATAGGATAGCTTTGGTTATAATTGATAGTTTTCAAAACCCCCAAACCATCCAGTTCATAGTAACCGATTTCTTGAAAGAGAAAAGAGGCAAAAAAGATTTTCTCAATCTCAAGAAGGAAAGCAAACTCTGCCAAAGAGATTAAAAACCAAAGATTTCCACAAACGTGTTTTCAGAAGGAAGGGCCCTGGATGTTTTTTTTTTTTTTTTTTTTTTTTTTATCTCTTAAGGGTTATTGGGATACAATAGATGGAGCTCATGTTCATTTCATGGTATGGGGACTTTAGCCATTTGTACATCTCTTAAATCATATCAGAGTTCTGGAATCAAAGTGGAATACCACATCTGATTTCCTGTTATTATGATGTCTTGCACTGGGGATATTTGTACTTACGTACAGGCGAGTTTCTTTCCTGTGCATTGTATTCTCCCTGATCTCTCCTCTCCTGCAACATGATCCTTGTGATGATTTCAATCATTCATCTGCCATTATTTTGTCTTCCATTCTTGAACCCTAATCAGGTACATATGCAGTGAAGCATTATTAACTTCACGAAATATCAAATTGAACATTACACTTTAACAGTGAAACATTGTAGTGAGGCAAGGGTCCTCAACCAGGTATCTTTATGAAAATTGGCCACCAAAGGTGACAATTATTCCTTGGAAATATAGGGAAATCAAAATAATTCCAAGTAACACAGTCAAAATGAGAGGCACAGGTATAAAGATTATAATATATATTTACATCTACATATATACATACCACATAGACCAACTGATTTTCGGTAGGCAGATAGGAATGTAATATATATCTAAGTATGTGTGTGTGTATATATATATATATGTATGTATACATCTCTCTATATAGATAGATATAGATACCTATATCTATATCTATATATCTTTCTATATATGTAATTGTAACTAAATCAAGTATGTATGTGTGGATGCCTGTGGGCAAGATAAAATCCTTATTGCATTCGTGAGAGGCATGGTAGTTTGAAGTGTGGATAAACATAATTGTCCTCATCACCTACTAATATCTCATTACTGGGTCTGCGGTAGAACTACCCTTATCACATCAAGCAGTTACTGTTTTGTTTCTAAGTGCTCTGTTTTTAACTCCTCAAGAAGAAGTATAGTTTCGCTGCAGATACCCTAATTATGAGAAAAATTGAATATAATGTCTACACAATATATCTTTTGGTTCTTGAATACACTACTTAAAATAGTAAATGGAAAACATATTGTTTAAGGAACACCACATTTTTGGCCACCCAAAGAAGGATTTTGTTCTCTTAGTGAATTCAAATTTTTAAAGTATATAGAAATAGGTCCCCATATTCTTTGATATTTATACTGTCTTAATCAAACAAAAAATCCTGGAAAATTGTTTCTCTATAGAAGTGTGAGAACAAACAAGAGAGAAATGAAAATTGGATTTCTATACTTTTGGCTTTGTAAGTGGAAACTCCCTAAGGATAAGAACAGAGAAGAGTTGATTTACTGCAAAACTGAGACATTCCAAAATACAATAACAATATTTTATCTAAATAACCATTTACGTAATGGCGTAATCAATCAGGATTCATTGTGTCATAATTCCTTGATACTAGGAGAAAATAAGAGAGAGTCACTGAGGGAGAGACACCGGTATTGGGTGAACGACTTGGCTAAATGACTGCACTCTAATTTTGCCTTTAACCTGGCTGAACTGTTTGCTGTATGCTTGTGGGTGATTTCTTATATCTGAAACATGGCTGTGGAATATTTTCTAAAGCATTTGAATTGCATTATATTTCAAAAGAGAACTGTCTGTATTTCCATATCGCATAAAGTTTTAACAGTTCATATTCTAAGAAATTTCAGCCTATGTTCTTTGCCTTTATAACTCCTTGTTCAAAGAGTGAAATATTTTGTCTAAAGCTTTATAATGTTTGAGGTACTTCCGTTGATTTCCGAAGTAATATCATGATTCTAGGTGATAAATCCCAATGAATTTACTAAACATACACTTGATTTGAAATTCTTCTCATTTACAAACATATATCCTTAATTTTGGCTTATCTATTCTACAGAAGGTGTAAAACTATGACGTTAGTATAGAATAAAGTTTTGCAAAAATGCCAAATGGACAAATTAGAACTGAAGGCTAAACTATTCCCTTTTATGCCTCCATTTCCTCCTTTGTTCTCAGCCCAAGTTATACCAGGGCCTGTGCCATTGGTTCAAATTATTATGTCACAAAAATTAGAGAAGAGTTCAAGTTTTTTTGAGTCTGGCTCTCTTCACTTATATTTATTCCAAGTCCTTCCAGTTACTTATGAATGGGGCAATGCCATTCTTTCTAATCGAGGTATACAATTCCATTAGGTATGTATACCACATTTTACGGATCCATTCGTCTACTAAGGAGCATCCGGGATTGTTCCATATTGTGCTGCGATAAGAAGAAAAGTTTTTTTTTTAATTCTTTGTTTATTGTATCAAATACATTATTCTCAATGGAATAAATATATGATTCTTGATTGAATTATGGCTGGATATTTGTACTGAGCAATGCTAGAACTTTTAAAACTCTACTGGTGACTTTAGGTTTCTGGTGATTTGTTGGAAAATTCATGGATGCAAAAACGTCTTCCTTGTCTTGAACGACTTGTAAGTTTATAAATTTTTCCTGGAATTTTGAATGTGGAGTACCTGCATCCACTTCTTTTGCATGGCTGTTAAACACAATGAAGATATTTTGGAGCTCTAGTAACAACAGACATATAGAGAACCGCCTAATTCAGTGGCAATTTTATATTTTTGAATATTACAAGGTAGGTTATATTGGTGAAAGATATATTAACTACGCAGTGAAAAGGGAGATGATATTAAAATAGTAACATGCTGAAACACTTGGAATATTCTAATTAATATGAATTACTCTGACTTCAACCATGCCAATGAAGTCACTAATTTCGATTTCCTTGTGCAAAATTCAATTTGATGAACAGAGTTTGGTACCTACACATCTAGGAAAACATAAACCCAAAGATCCGAAGCTAATATTTGAGAATGGAAAATCTTATGTAGATAGATTGTGAGCTACGTGGCTACCTGATGCAGTGTATTATTTATTTCTAAAGAAATGAGATAAAATATTACATGAAATAGTAGCAGTTTAATCATTTTTCCCTTCAAAGAAGTTGGTCCTACTATAGAGTGCTTGATAGAGTCCATGTACAATTTCCCTTTTTTCCCTTATGTTGTCATTTGTGTGCCCTTCAGAATGACTAACATAAAATGTACATCTCATCCAAATTTCTGAACTCAGGGTGTGGGGATAGATAAAATATGGATGATTCAATCAATGTTTTCCTGTCAACAAATAATTGAGTATTTCAAAAATATGCCTCAAGATTTACTCCATCTGGAAGCAGAAATTGCGGGGACAGTGACACCCTTTCAGTGTTGTGCAGAATCAATATTTTGATCATAACACACACAGATACCTAACCAAACCCAATTTCAGGAAATAGTGGGTAAAGAATATCTTGAGTTCTATTGAGCACAATTTATAACCCTTCAGAATCCAGTACTGAAGTATCAAACTACATGGAATTTCATGCAGTATATACGTTGCACATTTATCTGATTCTGTACTCATAATTATAACAACTTGTGGTCCTATTTGTTTTTGATGGAAAGGGAATGGATACTGCTTTTTGAATATATACAAGCTTTTGCGTTGACGTATAAACAGATTTTGATTATATTACAATAATATTGAAGATAGCAGTCTACATATGGAAGTCCTATTGGAGTTTTCTAACAACTTTATATAATGCAGTCTTACTGAAGACAAAATTTTGTTTAGCATGCATCATTTTTGGTGGAAACATATACATCCCTATGAAATGGCTGTAAGATATAAAATCTCATAATGTTTTAGTTTACACTACAGCAATAATATGAACATTGAAAGAAAATATTTACTCTTAATAGATAAACTTGGGAAAACACCAGTATGAATATGAACATATAACACAGCGTGTATAGGGCTGGGATTATGGCCTAGTGGCAAGAGTGCTTGCCTTGAATACATGAAGCCCTGGGTTGGATTCCCCAGTACCACATATATAAAAAATTTCTGAAAATGGCGCTGGTGGTCAAGTGCAGAGTGGTAGCTAGCCTTGAGCAAAAAAATAAGCCAGGTACAGTGCTCAGGCCCTGCGTCCAATCCCCAAGATTGGCTAATAAATAAATAAATATATATATAAATGCATACATAAAATAAAATGAATAAATAAATAAAAATAATAAAAAAGCAGGCATAGATATATATATAGAGAGAGAGTGAGAGAGAACTACAGCTCTTGGCACTGACAGTAAAATACTAAAGAAAACCTGAATTGAGTTAATGTGAGCAACAGAAATATAATTGCTTATTTTTGCCTCACAATATGTGAAGGAAACTTATCAAGTGACCGGCAATGAAAACCGAATTCACTCAAATAAAAGAGTTCATGAATAAGAGTTATTGGAAAGAAAAGCCTTCTTATTTTATTCATCCATTATTCTTGTGTACTTAAATGAAGAACTTCAATAAATCAGCATTTATATCTATGCAGGAAAATATTTCACAATCATTTCACATTTCTGAAAGTTTAACTATTTTCGCAAAACTTTGTACCTAAATTATTATGGCAGCTTTTCCTCAGTGGTGACCATTCATGAAACATTATTTTTACAAAAGCATCAGGGAAAGTATGGTCAGTGTTGATTATGTGGTTCATAGTAAATCACAGAACTTGTACTACGCTCTCCATTTTCTAGTGTGTTTCATGTACATTTCTCCCTTATTAGCTGTGTATGTCTTGTTCATGTCTTTGAACTTGATTTCAAATATGTGTCTTATAAATTGATTTTGCTATTCTAAAAGAGAAAACAGAAGAAGTTGTTTACCACCAGCCCTGTTTGAACAAGGACATTTGTGTCTCGATTATCAGTAGGTTTGAAAAAAAAAGATTTAATCAAATCATATGCCATACATTATTATCTGAAATTTATATGAATATTCACATGATTCTGTATCACTAATGTTGAAATGTTCCAATTGTTTCAAAACTTCGATGATGTATACCAAATTTGGCAAATTATCTCTATCTAATGGATCAGAATTAGAAAGAGAGCCTCAAAATTCTCCAGAATCAACTGCTAATATTTACTTCCAGTTATGGTGCTTTTGCTAGGGTAATAGGAGTTTAAGTTACTCGCAAAGCACAATTGCATTGTGCCAATAATGAAGACAAAGGATAGATGAAGAGATTTTTAAAAAGGAATCAATGACATGTTGAGGGAGTATTGAGGTGAGAGAAAAATGTGCATAAATTTCTTCTCACAGCTGTTATTTCCTTGCTCATTTTTCTGCCTCTTTCCTTCACATTGTCCTCTTCCACAACCAACTTCCTTTTTCATTATTTTTTCGAAAACAAAAAAATAATATCCTTAATGTCTATTGTCAATCTTGTCTCCACTGCTTTACTAATTGTAAAGCAATTCCTGGCAGATTGGGTATTATATAGATATGCATCTGAATTTATGTACATAAACATTAGTGTTTTTGTGTCACTTTTGGATACCTTTCTCTCAAGCATGTCCCTTGTCTCCCCGTTAATTGGTACCTGAGTCGTGCTTTCTTTATCATGTCTGTGTTACTTATTTCTAACATACACATTTCAGCCAGCCAATGCTCCATTCTGTGTTCCAGGCTTGTGTCCCAATGAATACCTTTTTACAAATGTTTTCTAATCATTGTGTAGGATTCCCTTCTATAGAGATACCATTTGCGTGGATCCAATCTTCTTTAGTGGGACATTGGATTTGTTTCCATTTCTTGGCTCTTCTGAAGTGTGCAACATAAACGTGGATGTGCAGGTTTTCTCGTCATATCCTGGATCCTGTTGTTCAGAATGGGACATGTGCTATGCCTTGGGTGTTCTTTTCAAGATACTCCATACTCTTTTCAAGAGTGGTTGCAGTAGTTTACATTCCCACAACAGTTCAGTACATTTTCTCTTTCAGGGAATCACCTCCAGCACTTGATGTTGCTTGAGTTCAGAATATATCTCATTCTGACTTGGGGAAGAAGTTATTTCAGTGTTGTTTTATTTACCTATAATTTACTTCCAATGATGGTTTTATGATTTTGTGATTATTTACCATTTTTACTTCTTCTGTGAAGTCTGTTTTCAGATCAATGGCGAACTTCATGATTGATTTGTTGGATTTAGGAGGGATTAGTTTCTTGGGTCACCTGTATGTGAGACACATTAACCTGTTATAATATTTGTCTATTACATTGCTGTTTGGCTGTCTGTCTGGTTTTGTAACCTTGTCCTTAGCTGTGCAGAACATTTTTATTTTAATCTCCCAATTTCCAATCTTTCAGCAATGTGTTGTGTGCCTCAGACTCTGTTCAGGAAGTTCCTTCCTAGGCCTAGAAGACCTGATGTCTCTGCTACTCTGTTCTATTATTGTTACTAGGATTCACATTTGATGTTGAGATGTTAATCCCTTGTGAGTTGACATCGGTGCTGGTATTATGCTAGGAGAAGCTTTGATTTTTTTTTTCCTGTGGTGATCCTTTTTTCCCATCTCCAATAATTGACGATGCTACATTTTTCCATTGTATGTCTCTCATTCCTTTGCCAAATATCAGCTGACTGCAAGTCTCTGGTTTCTTTGAAGGTGTTCTGCCATATTCTATTCATCATGCATCTCTTTTTTGGCAATAGAAGGTTGTATTTTTTAAATAATGCTTTCGTTATAGAGCTTGAAATGAGGCATTTTGATACCTCTGGTGCTGCTCCTTTTTTTTTTTTTCAAATTTTTTATTATCAAACTGTTATAAAGAGAAGTTACAGTTTCATAGGTTAGGCATTGTATACATTTCTTGTACTGTTTGTTACCCTGTCCCTCATACCCTTCTCCCTCCTCCCCCTTTCCCTTGCCCCCCGCTGAGGTGTTCAGTTCACTTTCACCAAACAGTTTTTCAAGTATTGCTTTTGTAGTTGTTTGTCATTTTTTTACCCTGTGTCTCTCGATTTTGTTATTCCCTTTCTATTTACTACTTCTAATAACAGTATACACAGTTTCCAAAATACTCAGATAAGATTACAGACATAGTGTAGGTACAAACACTGGAAGGTAATACAAGAACATCATCGATAATAGAAGCTACAGATACAGATGGGACGTTGAAAGTAGACACAACTGTGTTATAACAATCATTCCCATAACATGCAGTTCATTTCTCTTAGCATCAACTTATGACTTCATAAGGGTAAAGCTATTGGTCTCTTGTGATGCTCTGCTATGACTTGCCTAAACCTGTACTAATTATTCCCAATAAGGAAGACCATAGAGTCCATGTTTCTTTGGGTCTGGCTAACTTCACATAGTATAATTTTTTCCTAGTCCTTCCATTTCCTTACAAATGGGGCAATGCCATTCTTTCTGATAGAGGCATAAAATTCCATTGTGAATATGTACCACATTTTCCTGATCCATTCGTCTACTAAGGGGCATCAGGGTTTGATCCAGATTCTAGTTAAGACAAATTGTGCTGCGATGTACATTGTTGTGCTGGTGGAATTACTGTGATTTTGTTTGTGGTCTCTTTGCCTTCAATTACTTTTGCTATTCTAGATCTTCCTATTTCATATGAATTTTTGGATTGCTTTTCCTATTTCATTAAAGAATATAGTTAGATTTTCATGCGGTTTGAGGTGAATTTCTATAACAACTTTAGCAATATGGAAAGTTTACAATATTCGTTCTCCTTATCAATATACACATCCTTTGGAATACCCCAAGGTTACTTTAAGATTGAGGCACATATTTGTTTGTTGATCTCCTTCACTAAGTTACCAGTACTGGAGGAATTGACTCCTTTGCTGCCCCAGCTAGTGAGTCATTTGCATTTGAATATAACCTATTATATATGCCATAGACCTATATTTCAACCAGTGGTCAATGGGCAATATTGCTAAACTCTTAGATAAATTGATGGAAATGCCTCGAGAAGATTGGGTTTTTACAGCCCAAGAGGTAGTCTCAACATATTGATGTCTGAAAATATGAGAAGAAGCCATTCCCATTATATATTTTGAACCCAAAAAATGTCAGAAGACCAAAAACTCCTTTCTCCCCTATGGTTTGTAGTAGCTTAGGCACTGACAAAAATTAAAGAGACCAGAGTGAGCTGTCGGGATGGAGATAACATTAGCAGGCACTGAAGCCATGATTATTATTTCTCAATTAGAGTCCTGATCTATCACTCCTGGAATAATACGTAAGCCCCTCAGTGCAGAGCAGCTGCAACCTAACAATAAGCCAACAGTTTCCCTTGGAAGGGGGCCAAGGAATCCTGTAGAGAGGGCCTGAAATCCCATTGCCGAAGTCAGTACTGTGCAGGTAGAGGAAAGGAGATCCAGTCCTGCACTTCCTGTTGTTGCTCAGAGGAGACTTGAAACTAATTGTTGCTGCAGGTTGTTTTGGGATAGGCTTGAGTTTGGAGGAAGGAAGGAGCTCCCCAATATTGTTCTGTTGGGCCAGGGGCTGGATCCTCTGCCAGTTTACTGAAATCTGGCTGCCAGAGTCATTCAAAGTAGATCTGCAATTTGTAACCCAATGCTTCCCGTTTTTCCAACAGGGAGAAATTTCAGTCATAGCTCTCCTTTTCTGATTAGGGCAGTGAGCCATTAAGTGGTCCATTTGTCTGCAGGAAAAACAGATGCCGGGAATCCAAGCAGTGCATAGATGTCCCCATCGCCTTCTCCCCATACAGAGCACGTGTAAGAACTCTGTCACAGTCTGCCCTTGGAGCCCTGCAGCCAGCGTGAGGCCCTGAACATAGGATGGCCCAATGTCTGCACAAAGCCGAATATAGTCATTTATTTCTCCTTTGTTCTTAGAAGGCCTGATGGCTGCTTGGCAATTTGGGCATAGCCAATGTTTCAAGAAAGACTTGAGTGTTCTGGGAATATGGCATAGTGGCAAGAGTGCTTGACTAATATACATGAATCCCTAGGTTATATTCCCCAGCACCACATATATAGATAATGGCCAGAAATGGCGCTGGGGCTTAAGTAGCAGAGTGCTAGCCTAGAGCAAAAAGAAGCCAGGGACAGTGCTCAGGCCCTGAGTTGAATACCCAGGATTGGCCAAATCAATAAATAAATAAACAAATAGAATGACTTGAGTAAAGGGCACTGTAGGGCCATATTGAACACAAGCATTCTTTAGATATCTTATTGGTTTAAATGGCAAAGCCTGATGAACTCTTTTGTTATCTTTATCCTGCCTGTCAGGGAATGAATGAAAACCAGAAATGTCCTCCCTTCTTGAGCAGCCTGAGCCAAGGAAGTGTGCCACGCTTACGGGTAGGAGGGCCAGGCGCCTTTAACAGCACAGGCTGAGATGGTACTAGCTGTGAGACCCTATCAGGCGTAGTTTGTGGTGGGAAAGGATCAAAGTCCGCCAGGATTCTGGGCAGGGCCCACAATTCTCTACCATTACAGGAGTTTACTGTTTTGGATGATGTTGTGAAACTAGGGCTGTAATAGATTCCAAAATTTTCTCCACATGGATCAATCTGTCTTTAGCAGGCTCATTACATAAGTTTTCCTCAGTGTCTGAGCCATCTTAGTCTTCCTTAATATCTACCACAGTGGGTTGAGATCTTTCTTACTTTTCACAACTCTTCCCAAACAGCTGCATAAGCTTGGGGGTTGGGTGATGCTCATCAAGTCCCTGTTCAGTTTCTCTGATCGACTGATTGAATCTAATCTGTTCATGTCTAAAATGACATTATTTCTAACGGATTTAGATTAGGACCATAACCTACTTCATGCCACACTACTTCCTCTTTTTTTCTTGTTTACTTTATTTTTTCCTTTATTGTCAGAGTGATGTACCAAAGGATTAGAGATTCATATGTAAGTCAGTAAGTACATTTCTAGTTCATCATGTTACCTCCACTGTCACGCCCCACTTCCAACTCCCTTGTCTCATTCCCATGATAAGTTGTAGAATTGGTTTACACGAATGTTTTTGTAAACTTTGCTTTTGGAGACATTTGTATTTTTCTCCTTTTTCCCTTGATTTCAACATAACCTGTCCGTTTACTAGTGTTTATACAAGAATCAAATTATTGATTCTTTTCTTCCACTAATTTGTGGGGCAACAGTGTATACAAGTTTGTATGACCGAGAGGAATTTAGCCAAGCTAATATTTATTGAATGGTTCCAGTAGTATAATTTATGATGTACGTGCCAACCACAACATTGCAAGGGGATCACCAGTACCCAAGATGTGAACAATTATGTTTGGAGACTATTTAAACCAATCAAGGAACCCTTCCCTTAAGACTTCCTTTTCCATTTTAGCTCCATATTTTTTAACCATGAACTATCTATTACAATCTCCAAATTGTTTTCATAAAATCAACAACTTTTCCCACTGCATATATAGGTCCCCTTGTAAAGGAAGGAGAGATTCAGGACTCCTCTGTACCTAGGGATGATTTTAAGTATGGTGACTTCATAGCTCTCAAGCGGTTGTTGAGAAAGAAATTTTTAGGAGCCCAAACTAAATGTCTACAACAGAACACAGTCATCGTCTTTGAAGTTTCCATTTAGTAGTGCCTTAATTCCAACATCATTGGATCAAACAAAACCAGTGCCTAGTCATACTGTTACATAGATTTAACTTTGCAATACTCAAGATGGAGTGAAGGAGAGGGTTCTTATGTCATCCCCATCAAACCAGTTCACTTCAGGAAAAAGTAACACCAGAAAACATAATGCGGTTTTGCTTTTAAACATAAAATAGGAGATATAGCTTCTCAGCCCATTTGTACATGTAAACCACATATGGTTCCATCCTTGATAATGGACTCTAAGAGTATCACTTGCTGCAATTGTACTATTGCAAAATGAAGCAAATGGGGAGGGCTGGAGGAAAAAGCAGATGATATGAAATGAGTCACAGTTGGCATTTCCTTATCCCAACAGTGATGTAAACCCTATTGGTTGTCCATTACCCACCATAGAAGACAAAGAAATAGAGTTCCATGTAAATTTTAATTGATGTGCCTGTCTTGTGGTTCCCTGCACTGGTCGAGAATATTTTACATACCCACTATTGGAAGAAAAAAATATGTGTGACTTTTTTGTAACTTGGTACACATTGAATTTTACACTATATAAAGTCACTTTGTGTTGTATTTCTTCTGTCCGTGACTTTTAGTAGTAACAGACATATTTCCTACCCTTTCATGTAAATGACCAACTTTACCGACCTTGAGACATTTCATATAAATCATTTCCCTTAAAAAAGAGAAGAGAATATTCTTACTAAAATCACTTTATTTTAGGCTGGCTTTGGGAATTTAGGGAACATCCCCCAGACTGTGATGGGGACCACATGACCCAGAGTTTTCCCACGGTCAACTTTTGCATAAGTCTTTTGACAATCCTCTAGTGGTGTGTGGTTTGTGTTTCATGCACTGACTTAAGCAGGTCAGTGAGTGCTGGGTTGGTGACATGGTGACTTGGACACAAGTTTACACCCCTGCTTGAAAAAAGTGGCAAGATGTCATCCCTTCTTTTGGGACCTCGTGGGTCAGGTTTTGTCTCGGTAGGCATTCTGTCATTACACTTGTCTCTTGGTTTTGCAGTTTCTTACTGTCTTTTAGAGGGACTTTGATTGTTTCTAACTCTTCCAAATATCAACAAGTTATCTGTGTTCCTTGAAGGCACTGCCAGAAGGCCTCATCAGGGTGTCATCTGGAGGATAGAAATATCCAGAGTGGAGCATCCCCATGAGATGTTTCAGGGCACAGTGTTCTTTCTGTCACTCTGGCAGTCAACTTGTCAATGCCAGTTTTGCATTCCGTAGAAGAATATTGTTGAGCCTTACTTAGAAATTCACTTAGAAATGTCATGACCCTGTGCAGTGGATGAATAATATTTTCTATAGTACAAACTGAGTTTCATTTTACCCTATTTGCAGTGATACTACAGATTTTTATGTCAAGCAAATGATACTGAAAATCTGATATCAATGTTCTAAGTAGTGTCCAATAAAAGCACATCTTTATAAATGTACAATGTATGTTTATGCATTTCCTTGCTTCCCATGAAATATCGTTTGTTTTTCATCATACCTCTCACTGCTTTCATGGTTCCTTACTTCTATCTCCCACACAGTCTCCCTTGCTCTCATCCTTCCTTCCTTTCTGCTGTCATTCTTTCCTGATTACTTTTCTTCCTCCTTATCTCCATTTGTCTCTCTCTCCTTCCCCAGGATTCCATTCGGATCCTTCTTTCTCCATTCTTCTACCTTTAATTCAATCCCAAACACTGTGGATATAAACCACAATCCATCTGTCCTTGCCTCCTTCCCTGCCTGCATTCCTTCCCTCCTTGATACTTTCCCTCCTGTCTTCCTTCCTGTCTTCTTGTCTTCCTGTGCGTCATCACTCCATCCCTTTTCTTTATATTATTCATTGCTTCAACCTCCTTTCTCTCCTTCAACAACTTTCCTTCTTACATGTTACCTTCTTTAGCTCCGGATTTAGAGTATATTACCTCTTATCTTTTTTAATCTTTTTTCCATCATCATTATGAACACTGTGGCCACTTCCTACTACTATTCTGTTGTACAGTACGCTGTTGCCATGTGGCAAAAAGGACATACTCATGTCTAATATGCTTTGGTCGTTGTGCACTTCCTGTTTAATATTGGTTACCCAAGACGACCAGGATGAGGACAACTTGATCATCATTGTGCAACACATGCATGTAAGTAGAAGCCAGTTATATGAATATTGGAGCTAGAAGTAAACAAGGCTCCTTGAGGGGAATGGATAGAAATGGGAAAATGGCCAATTGTTCACCCATGTTTGCCTAAGTTTCATATCCTTTGCAATACCTCTTGGTCAGTTTCAAATTGAAGCACATGTTTGTTTGTTGATCTCGTTCACTAAGGTAGGTGTGACTGGAGTAACTGGCTCATTTGTCCCTCGGGTAGTGAGTCATTTCCATTTGAATATAACCCATTATTTATGCTATAGTCCTTTATTTGAACTAGTGGTCTATTGGCAATGATGCTAACGTCTTAGATAATTGGATGGAAATGCCTTGAGAAGTTTGGGTTTTTACAGCCCAAAAGCTCAACATATTGATGTCTGAAAACATGAGATGAAGCGCATCCCACTGTTGAAATAAAGCAACATTTTAGTTTTATTTGCTATTGGCCAATACAAAACAATACAGAGTTGAATGACACTTCATTGCTTGAATAAAGCTGGGGAGGTTCTGTATTCATTATACCAGTACACATCGAAATTAGTTTTACTCCTAAATCTGGCATAGGCTTGGAATATTACTCTCTTATTGTTCGTTGTAAACTGGTGGTATTTGATGACGGAATTTTGAACATGCTGTGGCACATGTTTCGCGTGTGGTGGAATTGGAGCAAAGTTGATTGGATGCTCTCAGTAGCATGCTTGAATGTGGCGATTCATAGGCCATAGAATAAGAATATCCATTTGGATTGCAGAAGTTGGCATCATCTCTCCTTTCTCTCCTTCCACAACTTACCTTCTTACTTGGTACCTTCCTTAGCTCCGGATTTATGGTATATTACATCTTATTTTATTTTATCTTTTTTTCATCATCATTATAAACTCTGTGGCTACTTGCCACTACTATTCTGTTGTAGAGTACACGGCTGCCATGTCTGCCATCGTTCTTGTGTTCCTTCTGCCCATTTGGATTGGGAATGCCAGTCTACCAGCACCTGTGAGCACCGTTTAAGACCCAACGCAGCCCTTACCTAGCAATCTTGTATAAATATTACAAGTTCACAATTATATACAGATACCTTGTATACCTGTTTATAAAATTAGATTTGGTGTTCCTAAAGATTACAATTTCAATATAACAACCGATCCTGGGCCCTGTATTCAGAAGTTACTTATTTACTGTTACAACCCTATAAGCAATTCTTGTTCTTATATTAAGTTCTTTTAGGACTGGCATTCTCTATGAACCCATTTGTTTCACTCAGATTAAGCAGGGATAACCTCTATCTATTAACGATGAGTCAAAGGAACCTGTAGGTCCAGGCAGTATGTCAGGAGTGTAAGCTAGATGTAGTAAAGAGAATAGAGTAAAACATATTGGGGGGGGGGACGTGATTTTTGTTTAGTTTCAGTGACGTGGAAATGTGAAGAGTAGAATCAGTAGAAAGAACAAGGGTAAAATGATAGAAAATGGAGAGTTAGCAGAAAGAGTGGAGGTGTTATTCTTAGGAAAGTAATTTTTAAAGAAATAGAATGCAAAGAGAGAAATAAAGTAAAACTAATTGAAGACAGATGCAAAAACAGAGAAAAATTATTTTAAAAAGAAAAAAATAGGACAAAAACCAGAAAAGTGAACAACCAAACTACTACCAACAAAAAAACTTGATAAAACAAACAGGTAAAAATGGAAAACAAAAACATCAAGGATGTTTCAGAAGTGAAAAAATAAAAAAAAAAAACAACTTTTTTTTAAAGTTTAAAAAATATTTGAGAAGAAAAAATAATGGAGTCCTGCTTGTTTGGGTAGTCTTTCCCCAGTCTCTGTTTTCCTTGTGATGTTCTTCAGTGTATATTCCTGATTGGCTGGTTTGACTTGAATTCAGTTAAGAGGGGGTGGAACTGTTCTGACCCTTCTCCCCTGTTGGTGCAATCCTGGCTCTCTGTGATTCACCCAGCTTGCAGGTAGGCCTAGGGCTTCCTCTGTACATGGGGACATGAGCAGTTTGGGAAACCGTGCTTCTTTGGGTCTGACTCACTTTACTTAGTATAATTTTTTCCAATATCATTGGAAGATATATATTTTTATTTATTTATTTATTTATTTTTTGGCCATTCCTGGGCCTCGGACACAGGGCCTGAGCACCATCTCTGGCTTCTTCCCGCTCAAGGCTAGCACTCTGCCACCTGAGTCACAGCGCCCCTTCTGGCCATTTTCTATATATGTGGTGCTGGGGAATAGAACCGATAGCTTCATGTGTAGAAGGCAAGCGCTCTTGCCACTAGGTCATATTCCCAGCCCGGAAGATATATTTTTAAAATAAGAATTAGTGAAAAAATTCAAATTCTATGAATATTATACTTTCCCCTTACCTGTACAAATCCTTATTAATTGTATTTTGAATCAAATTGTTGCCATGCATTCACAGTGATGTAAAATGATAATGAAATTATGCAATGAAATTTTCTCCCAGAAAGTGCTCAGTCATCTGGATAGACTGAATCCCTCTAACCCAACTTTATGTCATATTTACATCAAATGAAATCAACAAAATTTAATTGATGTCACATTTCCTGTCACATATTTTTCAGGTGAGACTTGTCTAATATGGTGAATTTTGGCAGATTTATTCAGGACTATTTGAGCTACATAATAAAGCATGAAAATTTACAAATTAATTAAAATTTCCTAGACCACGTGGCACATATATGTAATCACATGCATCAGAGTTAGTTGGTAAATGACATTCTTCAGGAATTACCTCAATATTCTTCCAAGAAAATTTAAAACTCCCGGTGGTTTCATTTCAAATATACTAAAAAAAATTATTAGATACAGAACAGGACCTTTCTGAATGTTGGGATTTACCATCGTATATTGAAATAAGTATTAATTGGTTGTAGTTACTTTTTTCCAAATGTGTCCTGTATGAACCAAAAGAAACGGTATAAAAGTGAATGCTTCATAGCATAATGGTAAGGACATGAGGGGTTTTACAAGTCCAGATGACTAGAGGTGATTTTCTTCCTTAAATCTGAGGGACTGAGGTATTACAATAGTTCTATGCTTATTCCAAAAGAATATCTGAAAAAAGCCACATGGGACTGAGGAATTAGAGTATCTGTGGTTTTATTGGATAGTTTTGAAAATCTCTAATCGGAACAAAGTATATAGTCACCTACGTACTGAAAAAGAAAAGAGGCAAAGAGAATTCCCCCAATCTCAACAAGGAAAGCAAATTCTGCAAAGAGACTAAAATCCACAGTTTTCCATAAAGGTGTTTTCAAAAGGAAGGGACCAGGCTTGTTGTCTCTATTTGGCATTATTGGGATATGAATAATTTATGTCATCTTCAGTTCATGATCTGAGTACGTTAGCCATTTTGTACATCTCTTAAATCCTATCATACTTCTGGATTGAAATTGGAATACCACATCTGACTACCTGCTATTATGATATCTTGCACTGGAGACATTTGTACTTACATTCACGTGATCTTTTTCCCATTGATGGTAATCTCCCTGATATCTCCTCACCTGCCACTTGATCTTGTGATGACTTCCATTACACATCTGCCAGTATTATGTCTTCCATCTTGTAACCTAATCAGGTACATATGAGGAAAAGCATTTTTAACTTCACAAAATATCAATTTGATCTTTACACTTGTAACATTGAAACAGATTACAGTGAAGCATGAGTCCTCAACCAAAGTTCTTTATGAAATTTGTCCACCGAAGGAGACAATTATTTTATGGAGGTATATTTCTATATAAATTGAATTCACAATGCAATTAGTGTGTTTCTAAAAGAACAAAAATGAAATTTTCAGAATCGTTTAGAACTTCAATCTGTAAAAATACTGGCTGTTCTTTGGGAAAGTGGATAACCAAGTATATTGCCTATTGTAATATGCAAGGTATAGTTTATCTGCAAAGATTAACTGAATGCAATATGAAATTTATAATGATCACAGAAAACTAAAATTCCTCTTGCACACGTGTACTCTTATCTGCAATCACAAAAGACACATTTATTCCTAAGTCTCCACACACTCTGATTACTTAAACATATTCTCTGCAAATTTTCCAGGAAATGTGTCAAAGGGTGGACAGTGAAATATCATTACCATCTAAGTGAGGACATAATTGAATACAGAGATAAAAGGGAAAAAATTCTGAACAGCATGTTCTTCATTCGTATCGAGTCTCCTGAGACAGATCATTTCCTGGATATTGTATGTATTTATTCCTTACTCACCCGGTTATGTCTGCAGATGTCTGTAAGAGAGAAGGGAAAAGGGAAACTGAGTCCAAGCCACATGTACCACTACAGGACCCATGAGAGACTCGGAATGGAAGCTCCCAGGGCCCTGGGTTCCATAGTGTGTGAGATCTGCATCCCAGTGTGACCTCACCATCGCCAGTGAAGTGCACGGGTTCCGACATGATTCCCTTCCGCCAGAGAACATTCAGGAACAGATTCTCCATGTCATCCTCACTCAGCGTGGACGCTCGGCCTAGGAATCCAGGAGAGGCCATGGGAATGGATGCCTGTTAGACTTCATGGAATTTTAACAAGATGCCACTGGGAGCTGGGGGCAGGGGGGCCTCACCTACCCAGCACCAGGACGGCGGTGGTGTTGCTGCTCGAGCTTCTGTATTCAGAACCCAGGAGCAGCATGCTGTCGCCCACGTCGAGAACTTCTAGAACCTTCTCTGGTGGAACTTAGTTGGGAGGAAACACCCGCCACCAATTGCAGGGAAGATACAGATCCAGAATCCCTAGTGGCAGGGTCAGACCCTCGGCCTATAGGTCACTGAATCTGTCAGTCAAGTGCCCGGGACCCAGAGATTCCTGTGCCCACCCTCCCTCCACCCGACCTATGAGGGTCCTCGTACCTTTGAGATTCCTGAGGGAATAGACGGCCTGGGGCCACGCTGGGGGACTCACCCATGGTCTGGTAGAGGCCCTCGTGTTGCTTTTCCAGCACCTTGTAATATTGGCTACAGTACCCCATGTACCTGGCGGAGGAGAGAGCGCAGGAAGCCGATGGTGGTCAGCTCGCCCTGTGCCCCTCTGTGCTGCCTGTGTCCTAAACTATCAAGGTAGGGGTTGGGGTGGTGTCTAATGGGCACCATCTTGTCTTCGTGTTGGAAAATCCGGGAAAAGAAATTCACTTCTCCACCTCACTTCATAGCGTCAGACATACCTGACTTCCCAGACAAAGTTAAGTCCCGACCCCAGAGGATGGACCTGCCTCAGGTCCTAGAGGAAGGGAAGTCCCTCCCCTACGTGATGGACGTGCCTGAGATCCTATGGGAATGGAAGTCCCTCCCCCAGAGGATGGGCGTGCCTCAGTTACTATAGGAAGGGAAGTCTCACTCCAGGTGATGGACATGCCTGAATCCCTATAGGCAGGAAATCCCACCCCCAGACAATGCAATGCAAGGCCCAGGCCACCACTGAGCAAGGGAGGCCTCCATCGCTTTCCACCTGGGCAACACACGCCATTACCTGTACTCGAACTCCAGTGATATGGCATCGCAGTAGAGGCAGATACAATCAAAGAAGGGAGAATAGAGCCACATATGATTGTAGTCCTGGATCTCGTCCAGTTCATTGCTGGCCGTGAAGATGTGGTACCAGGGGCCAACGGTCTGCGGGGGGACACACGGGGAATGGGGGACACAGGGAATGGACGTGGACAGGTGGGGAAGATGGCGCCCCGCACCTCACCCACCGCCCGCCCAAGGTGAGCTCAACAGGACCAAATCCCCGAGTTCTCTAAGAGGACGGCCTTGATCCCAACTCTAAGGGCCTATTGGATGGCAGGACACATTCGGGCCTAGAAGGAAAATTCTGGAAACATGCAGAAACCCAGAGGAAAAAAAACCCAGGAGTGAGGAGATGACAGCAATGGGACCACAGCTCAAGTCCTCCTACAAATCCTCCATCCTCAGCAGAATGGCAACCAATCCGGAAATGCTCCTTCTTCAATGAAATGGGGACCCACCCGGAGTCCCGTCCATCCTGGTACCTTCCTGGGGTCCACCGGAGTGGATGTGGCCCAGACTGCCCAGCTGAGCACAAGCACCAGGCCCAGCCCGAGAACCTGCATTCTCCCCATGGCTTCTCTTTCCCCAGGAAGTTGAAGGCTGTGATTGCGACCCAAGTTTTATCTCCCAGGCTGTGGGCAGGGCCTGGCAGGGAAGAAGTCATGGCGTGCTGGCCAAGAGGAAGTTGGGCCTGCTGACATTGATTTGTGTATATCCTGTCACATCACAGGGGCAATGAAGAGTGATTTCCAGTTCAATGATCGCGTCCGCCGTCCAGTTCCAGGAATCTGATTTGAGGGTGGATGAACTGGTCATTGATTCCACGGCCAGGTGATGTGTGAAGATGGGAGTTCACTTTCCTACTTTATGGATGGAAGCATAGGTGGATGGCTGGGTGAATGGGTGGATGGATGTTAGGTAGATGATCAGTGGGTGGATGGGTAGGTAGATGGGTAGATGGGTGGGTGGGTGGGTGGGTGGATGGGTCGGTGAATGTATGGGTGAATGGATGAGTGGATAGTTAGATGAATGGATGGTTCATTCATAGGATGGATGGATGGATAGATGGATTGGTGGATGGACAGTTGGATGGATGGATGGAAGGATGAATGGATGGGTGGTTGGATAGATGGATTGGTGGGTGGACAGATGGATGGTTAGATGAATGGATGGGAGGATGGATGGATGGGTGGATGGACAGATGGATGAGTGGATGAGTGGATTTGAGGATGTGTGGATGGGTGGATAGATGGACAAATACATAGGAAGGTAGGTAATTAGGTAGTTAGGATGGTAGAAAGGAACATAGGTAGGTAGGGAGGGAGGTGGGTGAGCAGGTACAAAGATGGATGGATGTGTGGGTGGGTGGCTAGATGGATGGTTGAAAGAGTGGATGGATGGTTGAATGGATGAATGGCTGGGTGGATGGT
Source organism: Perognathus longimembris pacificus (assembly GCF_023159225.1). Taxonomy (NCBI): domain Eukaryota; kingdom Metazoa; phylum Chordata; class Mammalia; order Rodentia; family Heteromyidae; genus Perognathus; species Perognathus longimembris. The sequence goes on along the minus strand of NW_025959851.1, from coordinate 1,226,922 downwards.
TGGATGGATGAATGGATGTGTGGATGGTTCGATGGGTGGATGGATGGGTGGGTAGAGAGATGGACAGAAAGATGTACAGAGGGATGTATGGATGGATTTGTGGATGTATGGATGGTTGGATGGAGGGATGGATGTGTGGATGGATCAGTAGATGGAAAGATGATTGGATAAGTGATTGGGAGAATGGATGTATCTATGTATGTAAAGATGGATGGTCGGATGGATGGATGAGTAGATGTCTGGATAGCGGGATAGGTGGATAGACAGAGAGAGACAAACAGACACAAACAGAGATAGATAGGTAGATAGATAGATAGATAGATAGATAGATAGATAGATAGATAGATAGATGCATGGCTGGATAGTTGAAGGGATAGTCGAATAGAGTGATTGATGGACAGGTAAACAAACAGAGATATACATAGACAGATGGACAGACAGATGGTTAGAGAGATGAATGGATAGATGGGAGGATGGGTAGATGGTAGATAGATTGAAGGACAGATAGATAGATACATGGATAGATAGATAAATGGATGGACAGATATGTAGAGGGATGGATAGATTGGTGGATAGACAAAGAGAGTGTTAGGTGGTTAGATAGACAGACAGACAGCTAGCTAGACAAATAGATAGATGGATAGATGGCTGAATGGGAGGATAGCTAGGTTGGTGGTTGGAAGGATGGGCAGATTGATGAATAGAGAGATTGATGGATAGGTGAATTCATAGAAACACAGACACCCAGATAGAGAGATGGACAGACAGACAGATGGGGGACAGAAGTACAGCCAGACAGGCATGTACTTCGATGGGTGGATAAATAGATGGATAAATAGATGGATAAATAGATGGGTGGATGAGTGGATGCATGGATTGCTTGGTGGATGGATAGATACATGGAGACATTGATAAATAGACAGAGAGATAGAGGGATAGACAGTCAGAAAAACAGAGGGACAGAGAGACAGACAAATGGAAAGATGAGCAGAAGAAAGAGTTGGTGGAAGGGTGGATGGATGGGTGGGTGGATGTGTGGTTGAGTGGGTGATTGGATGGGTGGGAGGGAGTATGAATCGGTGGGTGGATGGATGGATGATGGTGGATGGGTTGGTGGGTTAATGGGTGGATGCGAGGGTTGGTGAGTGGATGGATGGATAGGTGGATGGGTGGGTGCTTGGATGGATGAGTAGGTGTTTGGGTGGGTGGGTGGATTGATTTGCAGGTTTGTGGGTGGATGGGTAACTGGATGGATGGATCACTAGAGTATTGCCTGGATGGATAGAAGATTTGGTGTGTGGGTGGGTGGATGTGTGGTTGGGTGGCTGGGTGGGTGGATGTGTGCTTGAATGTGTGGTTGGATGGGTCAGAAGGAAGATGGATTGGTGGGTGCGTGGGTGGATGGATTGCGTGGATAGACGGATGGATGTGTAGATGAATGGATTTGAGGATGGGTGATGGGTTGATGGATGGATAAATACATAAGAATGTAGGTAAGTAGGTACTTAGGATGGTAAAAAGGAATGTAGGGAGATAGGTAGGGAGGGTATACCGTTGAGTGGGTGGATTGGTGAGCAGGTAGGAGGTTGGATGGATGTGTGGGTGGGTGGCTGACTGGATGTTTGGAAGGCGGATGGATGGGTTGATGAATGGAAGGATGGGAGGATGGATGGATTGGTGGGTAGATAGATGGACAGATGGATGGACAGATGGATAGATGAGTGGAGGGAACTATGTGTGGATGGATCGGTAGTTGGAAGGATGGTTGGATAAATGGGTGGAAGGATGGATGTATCTATGTATGTAAAGATGGATGGACGGGTGGATGGATGGATGGGTAAATAGATAGCGGGATAGATTGATAGAGAGGGAGATAGACAAACAGACACAGAGACAGACAGACAGACAGACACATAGATAGATAAATAGATAGATAGATAGATAGATAGATAGATAGATAGATAGATAGATAGATAGATAGATAAACAGATGCATAGATGGGTGGATGGGTGCATGGATGGATAAATGGAGGGATAAATGAATGGCGTGATCGATGGATAGATAGACATACAAAGAGAGGTAGACAGACAGACAAATGGATAGATAGATAGATAGATAGATAGATAGATAGATAGATAGATAGAAGAAGAATGGATAGATGGGATGATGGGTGGATAGTGGATAGATTGATGGATTGATTGTTGGGGAGTGAGAAAGAGCCGGGATGCTCAGGTCAATGGGAAATCAGGAAATCACAATCTCAGGGGGGAGGCAATTTCCTTTTCATGTTGATTCTTTTTCCTGTAGGATGAGCAGGTGGGGGTGAACTCCTCGGGTCCTTCACACCTGGGTGGAGTTAGAAATGAGCATATGAGGAAGCCGACGGGGAGGGTGTGGGTGCCCAATCGGGATGGGGTACCCAGCATCCGGCTCGAAACCTCTCCACTTGGACACCGACAGCCATTGAGTCACCCGAGACAGATCAGTCCCTGGATATTACGTCTATGCATGTATTAACCATGAAATCACTTGTGCAGAAGTCTATAAGAGAGAAGGGAAAAGGAAACTGAATCTCAGCCACATGTACCACTACAGGACCCGTGAGAGACTTGGAATGGGGAGCTCCCAGGGCCCTGGGTTCCATAATGTGAGAGCTCTGCCTCCCAGGGCAACCTTACCATTGCCAGTGAAGCGCATGTGTTCTGCCATGATTCCCTTCTGCTGCAGAACCTTCTGGAAGTTCTCCATGTCTGCCTCACTCAGCGTGGACTCTCGGCCTAGGAATCCAGGAGAAGCCAGGGGAATGGATGCCCGTTAGACTCTATTGAATTTCACTTCATGCCACCGAGAACCTCCCGGGTGGGTGGGCGGGAGGGAGACGTAACCTACCCAGTGCCAGGACAGAGTAGGTGTTGTGGCTGGAGCTTCGGTAGTGGTAGCCCAGGAGCAGCATGCTGTCGCCCACGTCAACAATTTGTAGAATGTTCGCTGGAGGAACTGAGGAGGGACGAAGCCCCCGCCACCATTTGCAGGGAAGATAAGGAAATCTTCCATGGGATTCCCAAATACCTAACCCCAGGGCCGGGCCCTTGGCCTGTAGGTCACTGAATCTGTCAGTCAACTGCCAGAGCTTCCTGTGCCCGCCCTCCCTCCACCTGACCTATGAGGGTCCTCATACCTTTGAGATTCCTGAGGGAATAGATGGCCCAGGGCCACACTGGGGGACTCACCCGTGGTCTGGTAGAGGCCCTCGTGTTGCTTTTCCAGCACCTTGTAACGTTGGTTACAGTACCCCATGTACCTGGCGGAGGAGAGAGTTCAGGGAGCCGATGGTGGTCATCTTGGCCTGTGGCCCTCTGTTCTGCCTGTGTTCTAAACTATCAAGGTAGCGGTTGGGGGGTGATTAATGGGCACCATCTTGTCATCATGTTGGAAAATCCGGGAAAAGAAATTCACTTCTCAAACTCACTTCATGGGGTCAGACATACCTGACTTCCCAGACAAAGTTAAGTCCCTCCTCCAGGTGATGGACGTGCCTGAGATCCTACAAGAATGGAAGTTCCGCCCCCAGGTGATGGATGTGCCTCAGTTCCTAGAAGAAGGGAAATCCCACCACTAGGTGATGGACGTGCCTGAGACCCTTCAGGAATGGAAGTCACGCCCACAGATGATGGGTGAATGTCAGTTACAACAAGAAGAGTATTCCCGCCCCAGGTGATGGGCAGGCCTGAGACCCTACAGGAAAGGAAGTCCTGCGCCCAGGTATTGAGCTTCCTGAATCCCTATGGGGAGGAAGTCCTGCCCCTAGCCAATGCAATGCGAGGCTCAGGCCACCAGTGAGCAATGGAGGCCTCTGTCCCTTTCCACCTGGGCACCGCACGCCATTACCTGAACTGGAAGTACAGCGATATGGCATTGCAGTTGAGGTTGAAACAACGAAAGTAGGGCGAGTAGAACCTCAGGTGCTCGTTGTCACTGAGCACCTCCAGGTCGTGGCTGGCGGTGAAGACGTGGTACCAGCGGCCGAGGGTCTGCGGGGGACACACGGGGAATGGGGGACACAGGGAATGGACATGGATGGGTGGGGAAGATGGTGCCCCGCACCTCACCTGCCTCCCCCTCAAGGTGCGCTCAATAGGGCTGCATCCCCTTGTTCCCTAAGGAAACTGCCATGATCCTAAGTCTAATGGCCTGTGGGATGGCAAGACACATTCGGACCTGGAAGGAAAGTTCTGGAAACATGCAGAAAATCAGAGAAAGGAAACCCCAGGAGTATGGAGATGACGGCAATGGAGACCCCCGCAGGAATCCTGCAAATCCTCTATCCTCAACAGAATGGCCACCCCCCCGGAAATTCTCCTTCTTCAATTCACTAGGGACCCACACGGAGTCCCATCCACCCTGGTACCTTCCTGGGGTCCACCGTGGCAGATGAGGCCCAGCCTGCCCAGCTGAGCACAAGCACCAGGCCCAGAGCGAGAACCTGCATTAGCCTCATGGCTTCTCTTTCCCCAGGAAGGTGAAGGGTGTGATGGCGTCCCCGTTTTATCTCCCAAGCTGTGGGCAGGACCTGGCAGGGAAGGAGTCATGGCGGGCTGGCCAAGAGGAAGTTGGGCCTGCTGACATTGATGTGTGTATATCCTGTCATATCACAGGGGCAATGAAGCATGATTTCCAGTTCATTGGTCGCATCCGCCATCCGGTTCCAGGAATCGGATTTTACGGTGGATGCACTGGGCATGGATTCCGAGGCAGGGTGATGTGTGAGGTTGGGAGTTCAATTTTCACCGTGATAGATTGATTGATGGGTGGTTGGATAGACAAATTGATGTATAGAGAGATAGAGGGATAGATGGATAAGTAGACACACAGACACCCAGATAGAGAGATGGAGAGACGGACGGATGGAGGTCAGAAGGATGGATGGAGAGGCGGGTGCTTGGGTGGATGGATGGATAGATGGGATGTTGGATGGATGGGCCCATGCATTGGGTAGATTGATAGATAAATGGACAGATAGATAGATAGATAGATAGATAGATAGATAGATAGATAGATAGATAGATAGAGACAGAAACAGAAACACAGATGGGGAGACAGGCTGGTGGAAGAATGGGTGGATGGGTGGATGGATGGGTGCATAGTTAGATGGATAGTTTAGATTGTTGGAACAATGGACTGATGGGCCAATGGAAAGGAGGATGGGTGTATGGGTGGGTGAATGGAAGGGTGGGTGGGTAGGTTGATGGGTGGGTGGATGTATGGTCGGATGGATGGGTGGGTGGATGATTGGATAGGTGGATGGATGGGTTAATGGCTGGGTGGACGAGTTGGTGGATGGCTGGGTGGATGGACGGATGGATAGCTGTGTGGGTGGGTGATTGGTGGATTAATTGGTGGGTGGATGGGGGGTGGGTGGATGGGTGGGTGGGTGGGTGGACTTATGGATGGAAGGATAGGTGTGTGGGTGGATGATTGGATGGGTGGATTTGTGAATGGGTGGATGGGTGGAATGATGGATGGGTGGAGGGGTGGATGCGTGGGTAGATAAATAAATGATAGGTCGGTAGATAGATATTGATATATTTACATATCCATTGCTATAACATAAAGCAGGAGAACATACTGGAATGCAAGCCACCTCTAAACACCCCCAGGAAGTGACAGTCATGTGCACAACCCGGGTATGCATCAAGATTCTCTCCTCGACCGACCCACAATTAAGGGGATTTTTTTTCAAAAAACTCAATGCCACGACTGAGGGAAATGAATGAGTGAATTCTCTAAGCAGAACTACGGAGGCTCTGGGCCTGTCACTTCAGCTGGAAAAACTGGAAGGTCTTGTTGCTGTGCCCTTTATGCTTTGCTACCCGATGGGGCAATCGAGTGGAAAAATAAATAAAGTGAAATCTATCCAGTGGAATAAGGAAATAAATCATAAGTAGAACTTGGCGCTGAGCACCTCACCCGGCCTGGATTCCCTTCGTCCCCTGGATTCTGACACCATTGGCCTCTGGCCAGGCCTTGCCAATCAGGAAAAGGAGGTTGGGTGCAGAGGCTGAAGAAGGGGGTTCTCCTCCTCCTCCTCCTCCTCCTCCTCCTCCTCCTCCTCCTCCTCCTCCTCTTCCTCCTCCTCCTCCTCCTCCTCTTCCTCCTCTTCTTCCTCCTCCTTCTCCTGTCTGTGGCCACCAGAGCGAATTACTATCTGCAAGTCAGGCTTGAGGTGAGTTTCACCCCACTGAGTTCCTGGGGTTCACCCCCATCCTGTGGGGGTGCCCGGTGGGAAGGAGGGCTTGAGGGCTGAGTCTATGTGAATGGGTGGTTGAATATCTGAGGGAATGAGAGGGGAAGTAAGGGAGGGAGGGAGGGAGGGAGCGATGGAGGGAGGGAGGGAGGGAGGGAGGAAAGGAAGGAAGGAATGAGGGAAGGAAGGAAGAAAGTAAGGAGGGATGGAAGCAAGGAGGGAAGGAGGGAAGAAAGGAGGGTGGGAGGGAAGAATGGAAGGAGGGAGCAAAGGAAGGATGGACAGAAGGGAGAAGGGAAAGAAGGGAAGGATGCAATAAAGGAAAGAGGGAATATAGGCGTGAGGGAAGAAAGGAAAGAAGAAGAGAAGGAAGCAAAGGAGGGAAGGAAAGTAGGAAGGAAGGAATGAGAAAAGGAAAGAAGCAGGGAAGAAAGTAAGGAGGAAAGTAAAGAGGGAGGGAATGAAGGAAGGAAGGAAGGAAGGAAGGAGGAAAGGAAGGAAGGAAGGTAGGTGGAGGGAAGGAAGGAAAGAAGAGAAGGAAGCCAAAGAGGGAAGAAAGTAGGAACAAAAGAAGGATGTATGGAAGGGAGGAATGAAGGAGTGAGGGAAGGAGGGAAGTAGGAAGGAAGGAGGGAGATATGGAATGAGTGAACGAATTAAGGAAGCAAGGTGGGAAGTAAGGAGGGAAAGAAGGAAAGAGGAAGGGAAAGGAGGAAGGAAGAGGAAGAAATGAGGGAATGGATAAGGAAGGAAGGAGGGAAGGAAGGAAGGAGGGAGGGACTGAGGGAAGGAAGGATTGAAGGGCGAGGAGCTCGGGCGCCATGTTGGCTGTGTCGTCAGCATTGAACGCCCCACGGAGGGCAACGCAGGCCTTTTCAGACCCCACTGAGGAGACACATGCCCTGCGTACCCCAGTGAGGTCATTGCAGGTCTTGTGTTTTTCACTGAGGCGAACTATTGTCGTATTGCACACCCCGCCGAGGCCACAACAGTCCTTGCACACGGTGAATACTCCCGTGAGAGCAACACAGATGTTTGCCCACCCCACTAAGGACAATAGAGCCTTTGTGTGCCCCACTGAAACCACTTCAGGCCTTGCACACGTCACGGAAATGGATATGCGACTTGCATAGTCCACCGAGCACAATTGGATTTCCCAGATTGGGTTAGGAGGGAAGGAAGGAAGAGAAGGAAGGATGGAAGGAAAGAAGGATGGAAGTTAAAAGTGAGGGAAAGAGGGAGGCAACAAGGAATGAATGTAAGGAAGGAGGGAAGGAGGGAAGGAAGGAGGGAAGAAGGAAGGAGGGAGTGATGAAAGGGAGGAAGGAAGGAGGGAGCAAAGGAAGGAAGAAGGAAGGAAGGAAGGAAGGAAGGAAGGAAGGAAGGAAGGAAGGAAGGGAAGGAGGGAGTGAAGGATGGAAGGAAGGAAGGAAGGAAGGAAGGAGGCAAGGAAGAGGAAAGGAAGAAGGGAAGGAAGGAAGTTAGGAGGGAAAGAGTTAAGGAAGTAGGTGTGGACGGAGGGAAGGAGTGAAGTGGGAAAGGGGGGAAGGAAACAGTGCACTTGAGTTCTAGGCCTGGCTTCTTGTCCTCAGGGCATAGAGGACTCGAACCCTCAGCTCCAGGCATCCAGGGACCCGGCCTCATGGTATAGAATGGAAACCCATGGACCTTCGTGCACCGCATCAAATTCGCTCAGGGGTTCGAATCCCTAAACCACACTTTTTACACCAACGTCACCTGGGTAGGCGAACACGTCTCCCACCCATCACCCCAGCTGTGCCCAATGCTGACGTGGAGAGAGAGAGAGAGGTGGAAGCATGAGCAAAAAGATGGCTCACGGATACCAATAGTGTCCTTGCGTTCTCCCCCGAGGTCAGTGCAGGCCTTTGCACACCCTACAGAGAACAATCCAGGCCTTACACACAACAGCGAACCCAACGTAGGCCATACACACTCCAATGACAGCAACACACACCTTTGCACACCCCACTGAGGCCAAAAAAGATCTTGTGAGCCCCACTGGATCAGATCAGGCATTTGCACACCCTACTGAGGTCAAAGACGTCCTTGCACACACCCTTCCGGGGCAAGTGGATGCCTTGCACAATCCACCAATGCTAATATAGGCATTGTACACCACACTGAATCTGACACAGGCCTTGCATTCTCTAGTGAGGCCAAAAGAAATCCCTTTGCACACCCCACCGAGGCCAGTACAGGTATTGCACTCCCCACTGCATGCAATACAGGCCATTGCATGCCCTACTGAGGCCAACATAGGAATTTGCACACCATCCAGGACTTGTGAGACCCACTGAGGCCATTTTGGTGGTTACATGCTCCACTGACACCCAATAGAGGCCTACACACTCCACTGAGGGAAACACAAGACTTTGCACACCCTACAGTCAGGTCCTTGTATATTCCACCAGAAAAACCATAGGTGTTGTCTGCTCCCCTGAGGGCAACACAGTCAGTTGCACACCCCGCTGAGGCCGATGTGGTCGCTGACGGTCCCTACGTGGCCAGTACAGGCCTTAAATTCTCCCGTGAGAACAAGACAAACATTTGCCCACCTCACTGAGGACAATAGAGCCTTTGCACGCCCCACTGACACCGTTTCAGGCCTTACACACTCCACTTAAATGGATATGTGACTTGCATAGCCCACCAAGCACAAACACATGCCTTTTGCACACCCCACTGATGTCAACCACTGGCTTTTCCATCCCCTTCTGAGGCCGAAAGTGGCCTTGCACTGACTCCAATACAGGCCTTGCATTCTTCCCCAAGGCCAAACACACTCCTTGTACACACAGCACTGAGGGCAATATGGGGATTGTGCTCTCCCCTGAGGGCAATAGAGACCTTTCCAAACTCACAATGAGGCCAGTGCAGGACTTTCACGCCCCATTGAGACCAATAAATACCTTGCATAGTCCACTGATGCACAGTGTGGTCCTTTGCACACCCCACTGAGGTCTCATGCAGACATTGTCAGGCTCCTCTGAGGCCTGTAGCGACCTTGCGGTCCCCACTGACTCCAGCATAGGTGTTTCCACAGCCCACCGAGTCCAATACAGGACAGTGAGGGTAATCCAGGGCTTGGACAACCCCACTGAGGGCAATAAAAGCGTTCGTGCACCCCACTGAGGCTGCTAAAACCTTATGGGTCCCGCTGAGACTAATAATGGCCTTTAATTCTGCAGTGAGGTCAATGCTGACAGTACACACTCCAGCAATGGCAACACAAGTCTTTGCACACCCCACTTAGAGCAGTGTGGCCCATGCATGATCCACGGGGGATAAGCACAGGCCTTTGCACACCCCACAGAGACCAATAAGAGACTTGTATTCTCCACTGAAACCCAAAAGAATCCTTTTGCACCCCCACTGTGTCCAATGCAGGTCTCTACACATCACCTGAGAGCAGGACTTCCCTTCCTCTAGGAACTCAGGCAAACCCATCCCCTGTGTTTCAGAGGCAAAACCCCATGGGTGGAGACACAGGAGACGGTGAGGCAGACGAGGTGAGTTGTTTTATATAAAAAAGATATAAATACATGTTTTTATTATCATATATTTATAGGATATAGATCCACTAATTTACTTATATTTACATAATGCATAACACATGTATATGATATACGCATAGTATGCATTTAAATAATCTATATTTATGTACTATATATTCATCCACTGGCTATATATGATACAGATTCATCCTGGATGCACCCAGAAAAAATGAATTTTCTAGATTGTGTTGGGAGGGAGGGAAGGAAGGAAGGAAGGAAGGAAGGAAGGAAGAAGGAAGGAAGGAGGGAGGGAGGGAAAGAAGGAAGGGAAGGAAGAAAAGGGAAAAGATGGAACTAAGGAGAGAAGGAAGGACTGAGGGAGGGAGGGAAGCAAGGAGGAAAGGACAGAGGGAGAGAGGAAAGGAAGAGAAGGGAGATTGAGGGAGGGATGGAAGGAAGGAAGGAGGGAGAGAGGGAGGGAAGGAAGGAGGTAAGGAAAGAAGGAAAGAGAAAGAAAATGAAGGAAGGAAGGAAGGTGGGAGGGAGGGAAGGAAGAGAAGGAGGGTAGGAATGAGAGAAGATAGGATGGAAGAAAAGAATGAGGGAAGGAAGGAAGGAGGAAGGAAAGAAAGGAGGGAGGGAGGGAAGAAAGGCTCAAACTCGAGTTCTCAGCATGGCGTCTTATTCTCAGAAATTAGAAGACTTAAACCCGCAGCCCCTGGCGTCCTGGGAACCAGGTCCCATGCTTGATAACAGAAAGCCTTGGACTTATGTGTGCTGCATATTATCCAATCAGCGCTTCGAATCTCTAAGTGGCCCAGGTAGGCAGACATGTCTCCGACGCGACACTTCAGCTATGCCCAATGCTGACTTGGAGAGAGAGACAGACAGAGACAGACAGACAGACAGAGACAGAGAGAGACAGAGAGAGACGTAAGGCTGAGGAATAAGATGGGAACCTGGCCTTGCACACCACACTGGGGTCAATGCAGGCCTTGTGCACTCCACTGAGGCCAATACAGTCCTTCTGCACACCCCACGGAGGCCTAACATATCTCGTGGAGGTGGGACTTCCGGTCTGTAGTAATTCAGGCATACCCATCACTGGGGGGCAGGACTTCCCTTCTTCTAGGAACTCAGGCACGTCCTTCACGGTTGGGTTGGGGGGATTTACTTTCCGATAGGGACTCAGGCATGCCCATCACCTGGGGGCGGGACTTAATACCAGTAATTTAGGCCTGTCCATCACCTGGGCATAGGACTTCCTGCCTCTAGTTTCTCAGGTACACCCAAGAATTGGAGGCGGGACTTCCCTTCCTCTAGGAACTCAGGCATGCCCATAGCCTGGGGGCGGGACTTCCCTTCCTCTAGGAAATCAGGGCTGCCTATAACTTAGAGGAGGGACTTTCTTTCTACCAATTCAGGGAGACCCAACACCTGGGGGTGGGATTTCCCTTCTTCTAGGAATCCAGGCATGCCCATCACGTGAGGGCGGGACTTCTGTTTCTCTACGAACTCAGGGTTGTCCATCATCTGGAGGCAGGACTTCCTTTCCTCTAGGAATTCAGGCACAGTCATCACCTGGGGGCAGGACTTCCCTTCTTCTACAAGCTCAGGCACATCCATCACTGTGGGGGAGCAGAACTTCCCTTTCTATAGGAACTCATGCCTGCCCGGAAGTTAGTGGTGGGATTTCCATTCCTTTTCCAATTCAAGAATTCTCATCAGCTGGGGGTGGGACTTTCCTTCATGCAGAAACTCAGACATGCCCATCACTTGGGGGCGGGACTTGCTTCTAGGAATTTAGGCATGTCCATCACCTGGGGGGTGGGACTTCCCTTGTTCTGGGAACTCAGACAGACCCATCCCCTGGGGGCTGGACTTTACTTCATCTATCATGAATACATGATGGCGCCAGTTAGACCCGGTATCCAAATTTCACAAATATCCCCATGTTGATATTTCTCTGCCTCGTGTGTCTGGAATATTCTGTGGAAGACGCATGTCACTGTGCACACGAATCATTTTATTTCATCATTGGTGTAAATGGGCCCAGGACAGAGATTGCAGCAGGGTTGGGGAGTGAGAAAGAGCCGGGATGCCCAGGTCAATGGGAAATCAGGAAATAACAATCTCAGGGGAGAGACAATTTCTTTTCCATGTTGATTCTTTTTTCTGTAGGATGTGCAGGGGGTGGAACTCCTTGGGTCTTTCTCTCTTGGATGGAGTTAGAAAAAAGCACGTGAGGGATCCCTGGGGGTGGGGCGCCCAATGGGGATGGGCTACTAAGCGTCTTGGGTGACTTTCTTGAACACTTGATTGCTGTGACTTTGTGGGTTTTTGCCTTTATAAGCTCTGTGAAATCTCAGCTCTGGGCTTCCTCCTAACCTCCGCTGCGTCGGAGTGTAGAACGAGGCCCGAGCTGCAGCTTGCCTGAATAAAGCTTTGCTTTTGCATTTCGGAATCTCTGGCTCCCAGTGGTCTTCTTGTTGGTCTTCTTGCGACTTGGGCATAACATCCACCAAATGCAAAGAGACATTTGCACACCACACTGAAGCCAATACAGATGCTAAAGGTGTCACAGAGGACAATACAGGCCTTGCACACTCCAGAAAGCAGTACAAGGCATTGTGCAATGAACTGAGTCCACTAAAGGTCTTGCATAGCCCACTGACACCAAATGCAATCCTTTTGCACACCATACTGAGGTCAAGATTGGGCCTTGCATGAACCCCTGTAATAACGCTAGTGGCCTTGCACACTCCACTGATTCCAATATAGGCCTTTGCACACCTCAATAAGTCCAATAAGAGACTTGCCTACTCCACTGAAGCCCAAAGCGATCCTTTCCCACACCCCACAGTGACGGATGCAGACCTCTGCCAACCACCATTGGGTGAGATTGCCCTTCCTCTAAAGTAGTCAGGCACGCCCATCCCCTGGGGGCGGGACTTCCCTACCTCTAGGAACACAGGCATGCTCATTACTTGGGGACAGAACTTCCCTTCCTCAAGGAACTAAGACACACCCATCACCTAGGGGGCGGTACTTCCCTTCCTCTAGAAGCTCGGCCATGCCCATCACTTCGGGGCGGAACTTCCCTTCCTTTTCCAATTCAGGAATTTTCATCAGCCTGGCATGGGACTTCCCTTTCTCTGAAAACTCAAGCATGCCCATTGCCTTGGGGAGAAACTTTTTGTCTTCCAGGGCCACAAGCCTGCCAATCACCTAGGGGCAGGACTTGCTTCTAGAAATTTAGGTATGACCATCACCTGGAGGTGGGACTTCCCTTGTTCTGGGAACTCAGACAGACTCATCTCATGGAGGCGAGACTTTACCTATCATGAAGACAAGATGGTGCCAGTTAGACCCGGTATCCAAATTTCACAAATATCCCCATGTTGATATTTCTCCACCTCCTGTGTCTGGAATATTCTATGGAAGACCCTTGTCATTGTGCACAAGAATTATTTTATTTCATCATTGGTGTAAATTGGCCCAGGACACAGATTGTATTAGAGTTGGGGAGAGAGGAAGAGCTGGGGTGCCCAGGTCAATGGAAATCATGAAATCACAATCTCAGGGAGCAGACAATTTCCTTTCCATGTTGATTCTTTGAGGAGTTTGGGGTGAACTCCTCTGGTTCTTCACTCGTGGATGGAGTTAGAAATGAGCATGCGAGGAGCTTCCCGGATGGGGGGATACCCAGTGGGGATGGGGGACCCAGCATCCAGCTCGAGTCCTCTCCACTCAGAAGCCAACAGCCATCGAGTCACCGGAGAGAGATCATTTGCTGGACATTGTCTGTATTTGTACGTTAGTCATGTAATCATCTATGCAGCTGTAAGAGAGAAGGGAAAGGGAAACTGAGGTAGGTTTACATGTGCACCATAGTCCAGGAGGATGCATGACAGACTTGAGTGGACGTTTTCGCGTGGACCTGGCTTCCATCTTGTCCCAACTTTGCATCCCAGGGGCCAACTTACGATCGCCGGTGAAATGCACTGGCTCCCTCACGATTCCTTTTTCCTGAAGAACCTTCTGGAACTTCTCCATGTTGGCCTCACTGAGCGTACGCTCTCGGCCTGCGGATCCAGCAGCACACAGGGGAATGGGAGCGCCTGTTACACTCCACCGAATGTTATATTCTATTCTTGTGTGCACAATGTCGTTTCCCATGAAGAAATCTCACCGACCTCCCTTACTTGGTCACCCGGCCATAGGCCAATGGGAATGGGAACCATAAGAACCATCCACAAAGTCCAACATTCCAGAACCTTCCCTCCCCTGTCCTCTAGCCTTATTTTATTATTATATGACGATGATGTTAAAGTTGTATGTTTCATGGTCTGTTTCCCCCTTTTTCACGAGGCCCGGGTGGCTCTCTGCAGTTTCCTCCCAGGGTCAGCACTCACCGAGAGCCAGGACAGCGTAGTTCCCGTGCCCATAGCTAAAGTCAGTGTAGCCCAGGAGCAACATGGTGTCTGTCACATCAAGAACCTCCAGGATATTCTCCTCCAAGACTGGATCGGGGGGTGGGGGCGGAGAGGAGAGGGGAGGATGGTGAGCATGCTTCAAGGCCAGGGTTCTGATTATGAGGATGATGAAGATGGACCCTGTGCCCCCCCAACTCGTTGGTGCACTAGCACGACCCTGTACTCACACAGGATCTCATAAAAGCTGTCCGAGCACTCGTACTATGTCCTCGGTGTTCGCAGGCAATCCCCCCAGGAGCTTTCAGAGGCAAAGAGCAGAGAGAGGGGAGGAGGGAAGAGCAGGAAGAGGAAATGCGGGTGGGAACTATGCAAGGGGCACCATCTTATCATCATGTGGGAGGACGGTGACTTACGAGGGACAGAGGGAGGGAAAATACACCTCCACACACACAATTCAGGGTGATGAGCATGCCTGGGTTCCCCTAGGAAGGGAAGCCCCGCCCCCAATTGATGGGTAGGACTGAATTCCTAGACAAAGGGAAATCCTGCCCTCAGGTGATGGATGTTCCTGAGTTCCCAAAGGAAGGGAAGTCCTGCTCCCAGGTGGTGGGCGTGCCACAGTCCCTACAAAAAGGGAAGTCCAGCCACCAAGTAATATGTATGCCTGACTTGCTAGGGCAAGGGAACTCCCGTCCCTAGCTGATGTGTATGCCTGACTTCCTAGAGAAAGGGAAGTCCTGTCCCCGGGTGATGGACATACCTAAATTCCTACAGGAAGGGAAGTCCTGCCCCCAGGAGATGTGTACTCTTGTCTTCCTAGGGGAAAGGAAGTCCCACCACCAAGTGATGTGTGTGTCTTAGTTCTAACAAGAGGGGAAGTCCGCCCAGGTGGCACCATCTGAGCAGCAGGAGCTCACTGAGGAATGGCGTTACCTGAGGCTGAACCAGAACATGAGGTACTGGCAGCGACCCATGCACGCAATCCGAGGATGGACGAATCGCATGAAGCCAAACCATTCCAGGATTTGCAGGTCATTGCTGGCCATGTAGATGGTGTACCAGGCGCCAACCACCTGTGGGGTGAAGACAAAATACACACATATTCGCACACCTGAACACACCAACTGTCCACCACACCACCCCCCACCCCCAGAACTCCAAGTCCCGTCCAGCGTGGTACCTTCTCAGTGTGTGAATTGGGGTAGGGCGCTTTACTGGCCCCCACGGTGGCGGATAATGCCCAGCCTGCCCAGCTGATCATGAGCACCAGTCCCAGCGTAAGAACCTGCATTCTCCCCATGGCTTCTCTTTCCCTGGGGAGGTGAAGTCTGCGATGGCGCCCCAAGTTTTATCTCCCAAGCTGTGGGCAGGGCCTTGCGGAGAAGGAGTCCTGGCAGGCTGGCCAAGAGGAAGCTGGGCCTGCTGGCATTGATGTGTGTATGTCCTGTCACATCACACATGCAATGAAGTGTGATTTCCAGTTCATTGATCGCATCTGCCATCCGGTTCCAGGAATCTGATTTTACGGTGGATGCACTGCGCATGGATTCCAGGGCCAGGTGATATGTGAGGATGGGAGTTCACTTTACAACCTGATGGATGGGTGGATGTGTAGGTGGGTGGATGGATAGATGGAGGAGTGGATGTGTGAATAGGTGGATGAGTGGATGGTTCATTGGAAGGATATATGAATAAATGGATGGATTGGGTGATGGGTGGGTAGGAAGATGAATGGATGGGTGGATGGGTGGATGAATGGGTAGGTGGGTGGATGGATGGAGGGGTGGATGAATGGATGTTTGGGTGGGTGGATGGATGGGTGGAAGGGAGGGTGGATGGATGAAGGGATGGATAGATGGGTGGATTGGTGGATTAATGGATGGTTCATTGGAAGGATAGACGGA
The DNA here is from genome assembly GCF_023159225.1 of Perognathus longimembris pacificus. Lineage (NCBI taxonomy): Eukaryota > Metazoa > Chordata > Mammalia > Rodentia > Heteromyidae > Perognathus > Perognathus longimembris. The sequence goes on along the minus strand of NW_025959851.1, from coordinate 1,210,823 downwards.
TGGATAGATGGATTGGTGGGGGGGGTTGGGAAGATGGATGGATTGTGGATGGGTGCATGAATGGGTAGATGGTGGGATGGGTGCATAGTTGGATGTATAGATGATTAGATTGATGGATCAATGAACAGATGGTCCAATGGATAGATGGAAAGGTGGATGGGTGGGTGGGTGGGTGGGTGGATAGATGCATGGGTGGATGGGTGAATGGGTGGATGGTTGCATGTTTGAGGGATGGATGTGTGGATGGGTGGGTTGTTGGATAGGTAAATAGATGATAGACAACTAGATAGATTGATATTGATGTAACTCCCTCTATTTTGAGATATTAAATCTATTGATATCCTACACCACAGGAGAACCTTCTGGAATGCAAGCCACCTCTCAACACCCCCAGGAAGTGACCAACATGATTTTCCACCACTCCACTGCACCACCCAGCTACGCAACAAGGTTCTCTCCCCACCTGACACACAAAAAAGGGGATTTTTTTCAAGAAAACTCAGTGCCATGACGTAGGGAAATGAAGGAATGAATTCTCCAAGCTGAACTCTGGAGGCTCCCGGCCTGTCACTTCAGCTGGAAAATTCTGGAAGGCCTTGCTGCTGTGCCCCTTACGCTTCACTACCCGATTGGGCAACCAAGTGAAAAAATAAATAAAATGAAATATCCCCAGTGGAATAAGAAAAAAAAATAAGTAGAACTGGGTGCTGAGCAGCTCACCCAGCCTGGATTCCTGTTTTCCTCCAGATTCCGACACCATCGGCCCCCAGCCCGGCCTCGCCAACCAGGAAAAGGAAGGATTTCTTATTTTTTTCTGGCGTAGCCCCAGGGGTTTTTGTTTTTTTAATAAATGGTGTGGACATGGCACTGGCCTGTGCGCGCTCAGCTCCAGGAGAGGAAAGCAGGAGCAGCTGCCACAGCGTTGAGAAGTTGGGGTGCAGGGGCAGAGGATGGGGGTTCTCCTCCTCCTACTACTTCTGATGTTCGAGTCCACCAGCCCAGAATATTACCTGCCCGTCTGGTTTGAGGTGAGCTTCATCCCACTGAGTTCCTGGGTTCGCTAGTCTGTGGGGGTGCCCGACAGGAAGGTAGGCTTGAGGGGTGAATCTATGAAGGAGTCATGGCGGGTTGTCTAAAAGGAAGTTGGGCCTGCTGGCATTGATGTGTGTATGTCCTGTCACATCACACACGCAATGAAGCTTGATTTCCAATTCATTGATCACATCTGCCATCCGGTTCCAGAAAACTCTTTTTGTGGTGGATGCGCTGGGCATTGATTCCAGGGCAGGGTGATGTGTGAGGATGGAGTTCACTTTACAACCTGATCCATGGGTGGATTGGTGGATGGATGGGTGGATGGATGGATGGGTGGATGGATGGATGGATGGATCGGTGGGTGGTTGGGTGAATGGTTGGGTGGGTTGATGGGTGGATGGAAGGTTGGGTGGATCAGTGGGTGGGTGTTTGGATAAGTGGTTGAATGGGTGGGTCATTGGACATACACATGGGTGGATGGATTGGTGGATGTGTGTTTGGGATGATGTGTGGATGGGTGGATGTATGTATGTATGTATGGGTAGGTGGAATTGATGGGTGGAATTATGGAAGGATGGATGCGTGGATGGGTGGATGGGTGGATGTGTGGATGAGTGGGTGGATGGATGTGTGGGTGGATGGGTGGATAGGTGGATGGATGTTTGGATGGGTGGGTGGCTGGTTGGCTGGATGGATTGATAGGTTGTTGGGTGGTTGGATTTGTCGGTGGGTAGATGGGTAGGTGGATGCATGAGTGGGTGGATTGATGAATGGATGGGTGGATCAGTGTTTGGACGGATGGATGGATGGATGGATGGATGGATGGATGGATAGATACATAGGAAGGTACATAAGTAGGTAGTTATTATAGTAGAAAGGAACGTAGGTAGATAGGGAGGTAGGTGGGATATAGGGCACGTGGTTGATTGGGTTGGTGGTTGGGTGTGCAGGTAGGAGGATTGACGGATGTGTGGGTGGGTAGAAGATTGATTGGTTGGAAGGGAGGATGGATGGGTAAATTGATGGAAGGATGAGTGGATGGATGGATACATAGGTAGATGGATGGACAGATGGATGGAGAAATGCATGGAGGAGTGGAGGGAAGGATGTGTGGCTGGGCCGATAGATGGAAAGATGGTTGGATAAGTGGGTGGGAGAATGGATGTATATATGTATGTAAAGATGGATGGACAGATGCATGGAGGGATGGATGGATAGATAGCAGGATAGACAGCTAGCTAGACAAATACATAGATTGATAGATGGACAGGTGGGTGGATAGCTGGGTGGATAGGTGGAAGGATGGACAGATTGATGTACAGAGATATAGAGGGAGAGATGGATACACAGACACACAAACACCCAGATAGACAGGCAGACGGACAGTTGGAGGACGAAAGGACGGACGGAGAGGCAGGTACTTTGGTGGGTGGATGGATAAATGTGTTGGTGGATAGATGATAAATGGGTGTATTGTTGGATAGACAGGTAAATGGATGGATAGATAGATAGATAGATAGACAGACAGAGAGACAGAAAGACCGACACTGTAGAGATGGGCAGGCGGAAGGGTGGGTGCATTGGTGGATGGATGGGTGCATAGTTGGATGGATAGACAGTTAGATTGTTGGAACAATGGATGGTTGGCTGATGGATAGATGGGTAGGTGGATGACTGTGTGGATGGATGGGTGGGTGGGTGTGTGGGTGGATGGGTGGATGGATGAATTGGTGGGTAGATGGACGGACAGATGGATGGACACATGGCTGGATAGATGGATTCGTGGATGTGTGGTTGGATCGTTAGATTGATGGATGGTTGGATAAGAAGGTGGGTGGATGGATGTATCTATGTGTGTAAACATTGATGGACAAATGGATGGATGGATGGGTAGATAGAGGGATAGACTGATAGAGAGATAGACAAATAGTCACAAACATAGATAGATAGATAGATAGATAGATAGATAGATAGATAGATAGATAGATAGATAGATAGACAGCAGACAGACAGACAGATAGATAGATAGATAGATAGATAGATAGATAGATAGATAGACAGATAAAGTGATGAATAGATGGGTGGATGGATGCATGGATGGATAGTTGAAGGGGTAGACAAATAGACTGATCGATGTATAGATGGATAAACAGAGAGAGATAGACATACAGACAGATGGACAGATGGATGGATAGTTAGGTGAATGGCCAGATGGGATGACCACTAGACCACCTCCCCAGTGCTTTTCAGCATGGTTTCCTGGGCTTAATTTCCTGCCTGGTAGCAGAGATCTCTACTGCCACCCTGTGGCCAAGAGGGGAATTGACTTCTTTCTGTAGCTCTCTGCTGCCATCCAGTGGAGTTTGGTGCGCATGACATCCTGCCAGCAAGTAGGGATAATGGAAACAGAGATCTCTGCTGTCACCCAATGGACCAAGGAGGAAATACACTCTCTTCAGTGGGTCTCTGGTGCCACCCAGTGGAATTCTGTGTGCATTACATCTGGCCAGTGGGATGGTAATTCTGAGAACTGTGACAGGTTTGCATCTCCATACTAGGCAACTCTTAGCTATGCTCAGAAAGCTTTAATAATGAAGGTGGGTGGCAGGCCCTCTTTCAGTCCCCAGGGACTACTTCCTCTCCTGTCCACAAGGTGGCAACCGAGAGTACATTTCCTGGAATGCCTTGCTTGTCTTAGGATGCTATGTCCTTATTCTCCACTGGGTGGCAGCAGAGTTCTACTGAAAGCAGCAAATTTCACTCTTGCCCACAAGGTGGCAGTAGAGCGCTCAGGCCCTGAGTTCAAGCCAAAGGACCGTAAAACAGAAAAAAAAAGTAAGGAAATGCCAGCATTCCCCCTTCCTGTGCTCCTGGTGGTTTGAGCCTCTAGGGCAGCATGCCATAGCTACGATGTTGTTTCTCCCCACACAGAAAATGAAGAACCATGATTCTCCTGACTCGGGAATTGAGCCCGGGGCTTAATGCATGTGAGGCGAGTGCTCTACCGCTAGGCCTACTCCCCAGTGCTTTTCAGCAGAATTTCCTGGGCTAATTTCCTGCCTGGTAGCAGAGAAATGCGGTTTCTGCTGTACCCTGTGGAAAGGAGAGGAAGTACTTCCTGGGGACTGAAGGGGGGCCTGCCATCCACCTTCATCATGAACGCTTTCATAGCAACACTAATTCTTGACAACTTGGAGATCCAAAGCTCTCACAGTTCCCAGAATTATTATCCCTCAGGCAGGATGTCATACACACAGACTTCCACTGGATGGCACCAGAGACAAAGGAAAGCAGCGCAATTCCTCCCTTGTCCACTGGGTGGCAACAGAGATCTATGTTTCCATGATTCCTACCTGCTGGCAGGATGTCATGAACACCAAACTCCACTGGGTGGCAGCAGAGAGCTAAAGAAAGCAGTCAATACCCCTCGTGGCCACACAGTGGCAGTAGAGATCTCTGCTACAAGGCAGGATATTAAGCCCAAGAAACAATGCTGAAGAGCACTGGGGATGTGGCCTAGTGGTAGAGCACTCGCCTTGCATGCATGCAGCCCTGGGTTCGATTCCTGGGTCTGGGGAATCATGCTTCTTCATTCCTTTTGTAGTGGAGAACCAACATGGTACTCTTGGCATGACGCCATAGACGCTCAAACCACCAGGAGCACAGGAAGGGGGAATGCTGGCATTTCCTTGCTTTTTTTTTTCTGTTTTCCAGTCCTGGGGATTGAACTCAGGGTCTGAGCACTGTCCCTGGTTTCTTTTGGCTCAAGGCTAGCACTCTACCACTTGAGCCACAGCAGCACTCGCTTCAATTTCTGTGTGTGTCGGGCTGGGGAATCGAACCCAGATCTTCATGCATGCGAGGCCAGCACTGTAGCACTAGGCCACATTCCCTGCCTCTCCCAGTGGGATTTTCTGTGCTTAACGTCCTGGCTAGTGCTTGTAATTCTGGAAACAGAGATCTCTACTGCCAACTTGTGGCTGAGGGAAGAATCGGGTAAGTGCGCCACCCAGTGGAATTTGATGCGCATGATTGGATCTCCATGTTGGCAACCGTTAGCTTTGCTCAGAAAGCTTTAATAATGAAGGTGGATGGCAGGCCCCCTTCAGGCCCCACGAAGTACTTCCTGTCCTGTCCACAAGGTGGCAGCAGAGAGAGCATTTCCCAGAATGACTAGCTTGTCCCTGGATGCTATGTATGTATTCTCCACTGGGTGGCAGCAGAGATCTACTGAAAGCAGCAAATTTCCCTCATGTCCACAAGGTGGCAGTAGAGATCTCATTTCCCAGAATTCCAAACTTGTTGCAGGATGTTATACCATAAATATCCACAAGGTGGGGCTAGAGATCTATGCAAATCACCACAATTCCTCCCTTGACCACAGGGTGGCAGTAGAGATACCTGTTCCCAGAATTCCAATCGGCTGGCAGGATGCCATGAGCATCAAATTCCACTGGGTGGCGCCAGAGAGTTACTTTCAAACTTATGCAATTCCTCCCTTGACCACAGATTGCAGTAGAGATCTCTGTTCCCAGAATCCCAAGCTCCAGCAAAGAATTGAAGCACAGAAAATCCCACTGGGAGAGGCTGGGAATGTGGCCTAGTGGTACAGTGCTGGCCTCGCATGCATGAAGCCCTGGGTTCGATTCCCTAGGCCGACATACACAGAAAAAGAAGGGAGTGGCGCTGTGGCTCAAGTGGCAGAGTGTTAGACTTGAGCCAAAAGAAGCCAGGGACAGCGCTCAGGCCCTGAGTTCAAGCCCCAGGACTGGCAATCAGAACAAAAAGAAACGAAATGCCAGCAATCCCCCCTTCCTGTGCTCGTGGTGGTGTGAGCCTCTAGAGCGGCATGCCAAGGTTACTGTGTATGTTCTCCACCACAAAGAGAATGAAGAACCATGGTTTTCCTGCCCTGGGAATCGAACCCAGACTGCGTGTATGTAGGGTGAGCGCTCATCCACTAGGCCACCTCCCCAGTGCTTTTCAGCAGGGTTTCCTGGGCTTAACTTTCTGACTAGAGGTTGGGATTCTGTAGATCGCTACTGCCACCCTGTGGCCAATATGGGAAATAACTGCTTTCTGCAGCTCTCTGCTGCCACCCAGTGGAGTTTGACTGCTTCCTGTTGATCTCTACTGCCGCCCTGTGGACAAGAGCAGAATTGCGCTATATTTCAGTAGCACTCTAGCTCCACCTAGTGTAGTTTGGTGCCCATGACATCCTGCCAGCAGGTTGGGATAATGGGAACAGAGATCTCTGCTGCCACCCAGTGGACAAGGGAGGAATTGCGCTGCAATCGGTGGCTCTTGGGTGCCACCCGGTGGAAATATGTGTGTATGACATCCAGCCACGAGCACCAAATTCCACTGGGAGGCGCCAGATAGTCACTTTTAATCTTACACAATTCCTCCCTCGGCCACAGGGTAGCAGTAGAGATCTTTGTTCCCAGAATTCCAAGCTCCAGCTAGGAAGTTAAGCACAGAAAATCCCACTGGGAGAGGCTGGGAATGTGGCCTAGTGGTACAGTGCTGGCCTTGCATGCATGAAGCCATGAGTTCAATTCCCCATCCCGACATACACAGAAAATGAAGGCAGTGGCACTGTGGCTCAGGTGATACAATGCTAACTTTAAGCCAGAAGAAGCCAGGGACAGTGCTCAGGCCCTGAGTCTAAGACCCAGGACTGACAATAAAAACAAAAAGAAAGGAAATGCCAGCATTCCCTGCTTCCTGTATCTATGATGGCATTCTAATGCTACCATGTTGGTCCTCCATCACACAGAGAATGAAGAACCACGATTCTCCTGACCCGGGAATTCAACCTGCGGCTGCTTACATGCAAGGCAAGCACTCTACCGCTGGACCACTTCCCCAGTGTTTTTCAGCAGGGTTTCCTGGGCTTACCTTCCTACCTGGAGGCTGGTATTATGGGAGCATCAATCTCTACTGCCACCTTGTGGGCAAGAGAGGAACTGAATTCTTTCTGTCGCTCTCTGCTGCCACCGTGTGGCCAAGAGGGGAATTGACTGCTTTCTGTAGATCTCTGCTGCCACCCAGTGGAGTTTGGTGTGCATGACATTCTTCCAGCAGTTGGGATTTTGGACAGGGATCTCTAGATTGATGGATACAGACATACATACATACATACATACAATGACATTGAGTTAGACACATAGTTAGATAGAAAGTTAGGTATATACATAGGTAGGAAGACACATATGTAGATAGTTAGACAAATAGTTACATACAAAGTTAGTTACATATATAGGTAGATAGTTACAGAATTAGATAGATAGTTCGATAGTTATATAGATAGATAATTGGATTGAGAGTTAGATAGTTAGATAGAGAGTTAGCTAGATAGCTAGATAGGTAGTTACATAGATAGATAGGTATATTGATTGGTAGATAATTAGATAGATAGTTACATAGATATACAGAGAGATAGATATCCAGAAGGATATATACTTAGATATTTGGATAGGTAGTTATACACATAGGTATATATACAAATACATAGGTAGATTCATAGATAGATTTGTAGATAGTTAGATAAATAGATAGATACATAGATAGAAACATAGATACATAGATGGGTACATAAATACAATGAGATTTAGTTAGATACATAGGTAGAAAGTTAGATGGATAGATACGTAGCTAGATAGTTACATAGATAAATAGATAGATATTTACATAGAAAGATATTTAAATACATGGGTAGACAGTTATGTATATATTAATAGAATCATAGTTACATAGATAGATAATTAGATAGATTGAGAGTTAGACTGTCTGACAGACAGTTAGCAAGATAGCTAGACAGTTAAATAGACAGATCAATGCATACTTAGATATATAGTTACATTGCTAGACACATAGATAGCTAGATAGATAGATAGACAGACAGACAGCTAGATATATACATACCTACATACTTACATAAATACTTACATACATACACACATACATATACACATACATCCATATATAAATACATACATACATACATACATATATACATAGATACATTGAGATTTAGTTAGATACATAATTAGATAGAAAGTTAGATATATAGATAGGTAGGCAGGTAGGTTGATAGTTAGATATATATTTACATACAAATCTTTTACATAGATAGGTAGATAGTTAAAGAAATGGATATTTTCATAGCTATATAATTAGAGAGTTAGATAGATAGATAGCATTTTGTTCGGTATCTAGATACATAGGTAGATAGTTATATAGATAGATAGATACATTGTTATATAGATAGTTACATAGGTAGAGATAGAGATTGATACCTAGTAAATACGAAATTAGATAGTTAGATACATAGTCATTTAGCTATATATATATATATATATATATATATATATATATATATATATACAAAGTTAGATTGACTGATAGATAAATAGATTTTTAGAAAGATAGATAATTAGCTTGATAATTACATATATAGATGGAGAAAGAGAGATAGATAGTTACATAGTTAGATAGGTACATTGATAGGGAAATACATAGTTAGATAGATGGTTACATAAACAGACAGATAGATACCTAGAAAGATAGGTAGTTATACAGTTAGGTATATGGATAAAGTGATAGCTTCATGGATAGATTGGTAGATAGATAAATAATTAGTTACATAGATAGTTACTTTGAGAGTTAGTTATTTACATAGTTAGAAAGTTACATGGATAGCAAAGTAGGTAGATAGGTAGATAGTTGGACAGATACATACAAATATAGTTACATAGATACATAGATAGTTATATGTATAAACAGATAAGAGATCGTTACATAGATTTTTGGATAGAAAGATTGTGAGGTAGATAGATACCTAGACTGATGGACAGATGTGTAGACAGATGGGTAGTTTTATGGATAGATAAAGAGGGTGTTAGGTGGTTAGATAGATAGAAAGATAGACAGATGCTGGCTAGACAAATAGATGGATGGATGGGTGGATAGCTGGTTGGGTGGGTGGAAGGATGGACAAATAGATGTATAGACAGATTGAAGGAGAAATGGGTAGAGAGACACACTCAGATAGAGAGACAGACAGACGGATGGATGGTAGTCAGAAGAAAGGACAGACAGGCAGATGCTTGGGGGGCGAGGGATAGATGATTTGGTGGATGGATGATGGATGGTTGAATGGGTGGTTGGATGGATAAATGGATAGAAAAATGGAAAGGTAGATAGATAGATAGATAGATAGATAGATAGATAGATAGATAGATTGATGGTTAGATAGATAGGATAGACAGACAGAGACACAGAGAGAGACCAGCAATGGAGAGATGGGCAGTTGGAAGCGTGGGTGTCTAGGTGGTTGAATGGGTGCATAATAGGTTGCATAGATGGTTAAATTCTTGGAACAATGGACAGAAGCCCCCGTGGATACACAGATAGTTGGATAGGTGGGTGAATGAGGGGATGGATGGGTGGGTGAAGGGGTGGGTGGATGGATGGATGGGTGGATGAAAGGGTGGGTGGATGGTGAGTTTATGGGTAGGGGGATAGGTGGGTGGGTGGGTGGATGGAAAGACAGGTAGGTTCATAGATGGTTGGATGGATGGGTGGGTGTGTGGATTGATGGGTGGGTGGATGGTTGGAAGGTTGAATGCGTGGGTAGGTGGGTAGATGGGTGCTTGGATGGATGGCTGGCTGCCTGGATGGATGGATGGATAGGAGGATTGGTGGGGGGCTGGGGGCATGGATAATTAAATAGAGGATAGAAAAGTATTTAGATAGATATTGATATATTTCCCTCTTTTTGAGATATATTAAATGTATTGATATCCTACATCACAGAAGAACATACTGGATTGCAAGCCACCTCTAAACACCACCAGGAAGTGACCATCATGATTTTCCATCACTGCACTGCACAACTCGTCTATGCAACGAGGTTCTCTCCCCGCCTGACCCACAATAAACGGGGATTTTTTCAAAAGAAAAATCAATGCCGTGACATGGGGAAATGAAGGAGTGAATTCTCCACGCTGAGGCCCAGGTGGCTCCCGGCCTGTCACTTCAGCTGGAAAATTCTGCAAGGCCTTGCTGCTGTGACCTTTAAGCTTCATTAAACCATTGGGCAATGAAGTGGAAAAATAAATAAAATAAAACATATCCAGTGCAATAAGGAAATACAAATAATAAGTAGAACTGGGCGCCGAGCACCTCACCTGGCCTGGATTCCTATCTTCTTCCGGATTCCGACGCCATTGGCCTCCAGCCCAGCCTTGCCAACCGGAAAAAGGAAGTTGGGACACAGGGGATGAGGTTTGGGTTTCTCCTCCTCCTCTTCCTTCTGCTGTGCATGGCCACCAGCGCATATGACAACCTGCCAGTCAGGTTTGAGGTGAGCTTCATCCCACTGAGTATCGGGTTTCCCTGGTGCTGTTGGGCAGGAAGCCCGGCAGGAAGGTGGGCTTGAGGGCTGAGTCTATAACGGAGTCATGGCGGGCTGGCCAAGGGGAAGTTGGGCCTGTTGGCATTGATGTGTGTATGACCTGTCACATCACACACACAATGAAGTGTTATTTCCAGTTCATTGATCCCATCTGCCATCCGGATCCAGGAATCTGATTTTATGGTGGATGCACTGGGCATTGATTCTGTGGCTGGGTGATGTGTGAGGATTAGAGTTCACTTTCCAACATGGAAAGGTGGATGGTTGGATGCATAGGTGGATGGCTGGGTGGATGGATGTGTAGGTAGACCATTGGGAGGGTGGATATGTAGGTGTGTGAATGGATGGATGAATGGATGGGTGGATAGGTAGATGAGATGAATGGTTCATTGATAGGATGGATGGATGGATTTGTGGATGGATGCATGCATGCACATGCATGCATGCATGCTTGGACGGGTCATTGGAGGGATGTTTTGTTAAGTGGACAGATGGATGGCTAGATAGATGCACGGTTAGATGTATGGATGGGTTGGTGAATGGATATTTGAATGAAAGGGAGGATGGATGGATGGATTGGTGGATGGACAGATGGATGAATGGATGAATGGATTTGAGGATGGGTGGATGGGTGGATGAATGGATAAATATATAGGAAGGTAGGTAAGTAGGTAGTTTTGGTGGTAGAATGGAATGTAGGTAGAGAGGTAGGGAGGTGGGTTTGTTGGATTGTATGCAGTTCAGTAGGTGGGTGGGTGAGCAGGTATGAGGATGGATGGATGTGTGGGTGGGTAGCTGGATGGATGATTGGAAGGGTGGATGAATGGGTGGACAGACGAAAGGATGATTGGATGATTCGATGGGTGGATGGTTGGATGGATGGGTGGGTAGATGGATGGACAGATGGATGGACAGAAGGATGGATGGGTGGATTCATCGATGTATGTATGGGTGGAGGGATGGTTGTGTGGATGGATCGAGATAGATAATTAGTTAGATTGAGACATAGATAAATATTTAGATAGATAGATAGATTGATAGATAGATAGAGAAATAGATAGAGAGATAGAGATAGCTAGATAGATAAATGGTTATTCAGATAGGAAGATAGATAGATAGATAGATGATAGATACAAAGATAGATTGTTAGAGAGATAGATAATTAGATAGGTAGTTACAAAAATAGATAGATACATACATATATACATACATACATATATACATACATACATACAGACAGTCATTGAGAGTTAGATATATAATTAGACAGAAACTTAGATAGATAGGTAGAACGATAGATAGGTAGATAGTTACATAGATAACCAATTACATACCAGAATAGTTAAATAGATAGGTAGATATTTACATACATAGAAAGATAGATAGATATTTACATTGAGAGATAATTGGATAGAGAGTTAGACAGTTAATTAGCAAGATATCTAGATAGATAGCTAGATAGATAGTTACATAGATAGATACTTAATTAGGTAAATAGTTTCATAGAAGGATAGTTAGATACTTAGAAAGATAGATAGATAGTTATTCATATAGGGGGGTAGATATATAAATAGTTACATAGACTGATTGTAGATCGATAGACAATTAGTTAGATTGATAGTTACATAGACAGATAGATAGGTAGGTAGGTAGATAGATAGATAGATAGATAGACAGATAGATAGATAGGCAGATAGATAGGTAGGTAGATAGGTGGATAGTTATATAGATATATCATTACATACAAACATAGTTACATAAATAGGGAGATAGTTACAGAAATAGATAGATTATTAGTTACATAAGCCAGGGTCTTGAATTCTGGGCCTTGGCCTTGAACTCAGGTCTGGTCCTCAAACTTAGGGCTGGAATTGAATTCAGGTCTGACCCTTGAACTTGGGTACTTGGCCTTTAACTCCGGGCCTTGGCCTTGAAGTTTTGGCCTGGGCCTGGAACTCCAGGCCAGGCCCTTGAATTCCAGATCTGGGCCTTGAACTCAAGTATTAAATTGGGGTCAGGGACCTTGAACCTGGGGCCTGAGCATTGAACTCCAGGCCTGGGCCTTAAATTAAGGTCCTGTGTCTTCAACTCCAGATCTGGGCTTAGAATTCGGGTTTGGGCCTTGAACTTGGGGCCTTGACATTGAACTCAGGTCTGGGCCTTCAACTTGGATCCTGGGCTTTGAACTTGGAGCCTGGGTCTTGAACTCAGGGCCTGGGCCTTGAACTGAGGTCTGCTCTTGAACTCAAATTTGTGCCATGACTTTAGGGCCTGGGCCTTGAACTCAGGTCTGGGCCATGAACTCAGGGCCTAGTCCTTGAACTCGGATCCTGGGCCTTGAACTCAGGACCTGGACCTTGAAGTCAGGGTCTGGGTCTTGAACTCAAGTCTGGGCCTTGAACTCGGGGCCTGGGCCTTAAAATCAGCCTTGAACTCCTAACCTTGGCCTTGAACACAAGTGTGGGCCTTGAACTCAGGTTAGAGCCTTGAAGTCAGGTCTGACCCTTGAAGTTGGGTTGAATTCGAGGCCTTGGCCTTGAACTCAGGGCCTGGGCCCGAAACTCCAGGCCTGGTCCTTGAACTCAGGGCCTGGGACTTGATCACGGGCCGTGGCCGTGAACTTGGGCCAGGGCTTTGAACTCCACATCTGGGCCTTGAACTCATGGTCTGGGCCTTGAACAGGTCATGGCATTGAACTCGGGGCCTGGACCTTGAACTCAGGGCCTGGGCCTTGAACTGGTATGGGTCTTGAACTTGTATCCTGGGCCTTGAACTAGGGGGCCTTGAACTGGGGCCTTGAACTGACCTTGATGTGGGCCTTGAACTCGGGGCCTGGGCCTTGAACTCAGGTCCTTGGGCCTTGACCTCATGGCCTGGGACCTTGAACTAAGGTCTTGGCCTTGAACTGGTGGCCTAGGCCTTGAACTCAGGCCTTGAACCTACTGCCTGTGCCTTGAACTCAGGTATGGGCCTTGAAGTGATTGTCTCAGCCTTGAATGAAGTCTGGGACTAGAACTCAGGGACTGGGCCTTGAACTCAGGCCTTGAACTTGCAGCCGTGGCCTTGGACTCAGGGCTGGGCCTTGAACTCAGGTCTGACCTTTGAACTTGGGTCCTGGGCCTTGAACTCGGGACCTTCAGCTTGAACTTGGGGCCTGGGCCTGGAATTCCAGACCTGGTACTTGAACTCGGGGCTTGGGCCTTGAACTATGGCCTGGGCCTTGAACTACGATCCTGGGCCTTGAACTTGAAGCCTGGACCTTGAACTCAGGGCCTGGGCCTTGAACTCAGGCCTTGAACTCACAGCCTTTGCCTTGTACTCAGGGCTGGGCCTAGAAGTCAAGTCTGAGCCTTGAACTTGGGTCCTGGGCCTTGAACTGGGGGCCTTGGCCTTGAACTTGGATTCTGGGCCTGGAACTCCCCGCCTGGTCCTTGAACTCAGATCTGGGCCTGGAATTCAGGGCCTGGGCCTTGAACTAAGGTCTTAGCCTTGAAATGGTGGCCCAGGCATGGAACCCAGGCCTCTAAACAACATCCTTGGCCTTGAAGTCAGGTCAGGCCTTGGAAACAGGGTGGGGCCTTGAGCACAGGGCGTGGGCCTTGAGCACAGGGCCTGGGCATAGAAATTGGGCCTGAGCCTTCTACAACAGGCCTGGGCCTTGAACTCAGTTGTGGGCCTTGAACTCATTGTCTGGGCCTTGAACTTGAAGCCTGGGCCTAGAATTCAGGGTTAGGCCTTGAACTTGGGGACTTGGCCTTGAACCCAGGTCTGGGCCTTGAACTCAGGGTAGGGCCTTGAAGTCAGGTCAGACCCTTGAACAAGGGTCCTGGGCCTTGAACTCGGGGCCTTGGCCTTGAATTCAGAGCCTGAGCCTGGAAATCCGGGCCTGGTACTTGTACTCGGGGCTTGGGCCTTGAACTCGGTTCTGGGCCTTGAACTCCAGATCTGGACCTTGAACTTGGGTCTGGGCCTTAAACTTAGGGCCTCGAACTTCAACTTGGGGCCTGGGACTTGAACTCTAGGCCTGGGCCTTAAACTAAGGTCCAGGGCCTTGAAGTCCAGATCTGGACCTTGGACTCGGGTTTGGGCCTTGAAGTCAGGCCCTGGGTCTTGAACTCAGGTCTGGGCCTTGGACATTTATCCTGGGCCTTGAACTCGGGGTCTGGTCCTTGAACTCAGTTCCCTTGGGCCTTGAACTCATGGCCTGGGCCTTCAACTAAGGTCTTTGCATTGAACAGGTGGCCAAGGCCTTGAACTCAGGCCTCGAACCCACAGCCTTGGCCTTGCACTCAGGTCTGGGCCTTGAACTCGGGGCCTGGCTCTTGAACTCCAGATATGGGCCTTGAACTCAGGTTGGGCCTTAAACTCGGGGCCTTGGACTTGAACTCAAGTCTGGCCTTGAATACAGGGCTGGGCCTAGAACGCCCAGCCTGGTCCTTGAAATTGGGCATGAGCCTTCAACTCCAGGCCTGGGCCTGGAACTCTGCTGTGGGCCTTGAACTCATTGTCTGGGCTTTGAACTTGAAGCCTGGGCCTTTAACTCGGAGCCTGGGCCTGGAACTCCAGGCCTGGTCCTTGCACTCAGGGCCTGGTCTTTGGAACTCGAGGCCTGGTCCTGAACTACAAGCCTGGGCCTAGAACTAGGGGCCTGGAGCTTGTACTCAGGACTTGAACTCCAAGCCTTGGCCTTGAACTCGGGTCTGGGCCTTGAACTCAGGGTAAGGCCTTGACATCAGGTCTGACCCTTGAACTTGAGTCCTAGGTCTTGAACTTGGGGCTTGGCCTTTGAACTCAGGGCCTGGGCCTGGAAATCTGGGCCTGGTACTTGCCTGGAACTCGGGTCTTGGCCTTGAACATGGATCCTGGGCCTTGAACTTGGAGCCTGGGCCTTGAACTTGGGCCTGAACCTTGAACCCCTGCCTTGAACTCTGGCATTTGCCTTGAACTCAGGTCTGGCCCTACAACTCAGAGCCTGGGCCTTGAACTGGGGGTCTGGGTCTTCAACTTGGATCCTGGGCCTTGAACTCGGGGCCTGGACCTTGAACTCGGGTTTGGGCCTTGAATTCAGTGTCCTTGGGGCTTGAACTCACAGCCTGGGCCTTGAAGTAAGGTCTTGGACTTGAACTCCAGATCTGGACCTTGAACTCAGGTTTGGGCCTTGAAGGCAGGGCCTAGGCCTTGAACTCGGAGCCTGGGCCTTGAACTCAGGACCGGGACCTTGCACTCAGGGTCTGGGTCTTGAACTCAAGTCTGGGCCATGAACTCAGGGCCTGGGCCTTGAACTCAGGGTCTGGGCCTTGTACACACCAGATCTGTGCCTTGAAGTCAGGGCTGGGCCTTGAAGTCAGGTCTGACCTTTGAACTTGGGTCCTGGGCCTTGAACTTGGGGCCTTTGGCTTGAACTTGGGGCCTGGGCCTGGAATTCCAGACCTGGTACTTGAACTCGGGGCTTGGGCCTTCAACTATGGTCTGGGCCTTGAACTACGATCCTGGACCTAGAACTTGGAGCCTGGGCCTTTAACTCAGGGCCTGGGCCTTGAACTCACGGCCTTTGCCTTGAACTCAGGTCTGGGCCTAGAACTCAGGGCTGGGCCTTGATGTCAGGTCTGACCCTTGAATTAGTGTCCTGGGCCTTGAACTGGGGGCCTTGGCCTGAACTCAGGGGCTGGGTCTTGAACTCAGGCTGTGAACTCACGGCCTTTGCCTTGAACTCAGGTCTCAGCCTTGTACTCAGGGCTGGGCCTTGAACTCAGTGGCTGGGCCTAGAAGTCAGGTCTGACCCTTGAACTTGTGTCCTGGGCTTTGAACTAGGGGCCATGGCCTTGAACTCGGGGCCTGGGCCTGGAAATTCCGGCCTGGTCCTTGAACTCAGGTCTGGGCCTGGAACTCAGGGCCGGGGCCTTGAGCTCAGTGTCCTTGAGCCTTGTCTCATGGCCTGGGCCTTGAACTAAGTTCTTAGCCTTGAAATGGTGGCCCAGGCATGGAACCCAGGCCTCTAAACAACAGCCTTGGCCTTGAAGTCAGGTCAGGCCTTGGAAACAGGGCTGGGCCTTGAACACAGGGCCTGGGCCTTGAAATTAGGCCTGAGCCTTCTACTCCAGGCCTGGGACTTGAACTCAGTTGTGGGCCTTGAACTCATTGTCTTGGCCTTGAACTTGAAGCCTGGGCCTAGAACTCGGGACCTAGGCCTTGAAC
This sequence comes from Perognathus longimembris pacificus, assembly GCF_023159225.1. Taxonomy (NCBI): domain Eukaryota; kingdom Metazoa; phylum Chordata; class Mammalia; order Rodentia; family Heteromyidae; genus Perognathus; species Perognathus longimembris. The sequence goes on along the minus strand of NW_025959851.1, from coordinate 1,194,172 downwards.
ACAGGCCTTGAACTTGGGGACTTAGCCTTGAACCCAGGTCTAGGCCTTGAACTCAGGGTAGGGCCCTGAAGTCAGGTCTGACCCTTGAACAAGGGTCCTGGGCCTTGAACTCGAGGCATTGGCCTTGAATTCAGAGCCTGGGCCTGGAAATCTGGGCCTGGTACTTGTACTCAGGGTTTGGGTCTTGAACTTGGGTCTGGACCTTGAACTCCAGATCTGGGACTTGATCTGGGGTTTGGGCCTTAAACTTAGGGCCTCGAACTTCAACTTGGGGCCTGGGACTTGAACTCTAGGCCTGGGCCTTAAACTAAGGTCCTGGGCCTTGAGCCCCATATCTGGACCTTGAACTCGGGTTTGGGCCTGGGACTTGAACTCAGGCCTGGGCCTTGGACGTTTATCCTGGGCCTTGAACTCAGGGTTTGGTCCTTGAACTCAGTTCCCTTGGGCCTTGAATTCATGGTCTTGGCCTTCAACTAAGGTCTTTGCATTGAACTGGTGGCCAAGGCCTTGAACTCAGGCCTCAAACCCGCAGCCTTGGCCTTGCACTCAAGTCTGGGTCTTGAACTCAGGGCCTGGGTCTTGAACTCCAGATCAGGGCCTTGAACTCAGGTTGGGCCTTAAACTGGGAGCCTTGGCCTTGAACTCAGGTCTGGCCTTGAACACAGGGCTGGGCCTTGAGCTCAGGTATGGGCCTTGAAATTGGACCTGAGCCTTCAATTCCAGGTCTGGGCCTGGTACTCTGGTGTGGGCTTTGACCTTGAAGCCTGGGCCTAGATCTCGTGGCCTCGACCTTGTACTCAGGCCTTGAACTCAGGGCCTTGGCCTTGAACTTGGATTTTGTGTCCTGAACATGAAGCCTTGGTGTAGAACCTGGGCCCTGGGACTTGAAATCAGGCCTTGAACTCGTGGCCTTGGCCTTGAACTCAGGGCCTGGGCCTGGAATTCCAGTCCTGGTACTTAAACTCGTGGCTTGGGCCTTAATTTCAGGTTTGGGCCTTGAACTCTGTTCTGGGCCTTGAACTTAGCGTCTGGGCCTTGATCTTGTTCCCTGGGCCACGAACTCAGTTCTGGCTTTGAACTCAGGTCTGGGCCTTAAACTTGGGGCCTGGCCTTTGAACTCAGGACCTAGGCCTTGAACTCGGGCCCTGAGTCTTGAAATCAAGTTTGGACCTTGAACTTAGGGCCTGGGACTTGAACTCAGGTTTGGGTCTGGAACTCAGGGCCTGGGGCTTGAACCCCAGATCTAGGCCTTGAACTCAGCTGTGTAGCTTGAACTCAATACCTACGCATGGAATTTCGGTCTGTGCCTCGAACTCAGGTCTGGCCCTAGAACTCAGGGTCTGGGCCTTGAACTCAGGTCTGGGCCTTGAACTCAGGGTCTGGGGCTTGAACTTGGAGTCTGGGAAACAAGATCTTTAGCGCCACCCTGTGGAAAATAGAGGAATTGACTGCTCTCTGTAGCTCTCTGCTGCCACCCAGTGGCCATTTGTGTGCATGACATTCTGCCAGCACGTTGGAATTCGGATACCAGAGAACTCTTCTGCCACCCAGTGGACAGGGGAGGAATTGAACTGTTTTCAATGGCTCTCTTCTCCAATCGATTCCATTCCATTATCGAATATTGTACTCCATTTTATTTTATTGTATTCTATTCTATTCTAGAATGTTCTACTCCATTCTATTCCATTCTATTCTATTCTAGAATATTCTACTACCTTGAATTCTATTATAGAATATTCTACTCCATTCTATTCTATTCTATTCCATTCTATTCTAGAATACTCTGGAATATTCTACTCCATTCAATTCCGTTCTATTCTTGAATATTCTTCTCCAATCGATTCCATTCTATTATCGAATATTCTACTCCATTTTATACTATTGCATTCTATTCAATTCTAGAATATTCTATTCCATTCTATTCTATTCTAGAATATTCTACTACCTTGTATTCTATTGTAGAATATTCTACTCCATTCTATTCTATTCTATTCCATTCTATTCTAGAATACTCTGGAATATTCTACTCCATTCAATTCCATTCTATTCTTGAATATTCTTCTCCAATCGATTCCATTCTATTATCGAATATTCTATTCCATTTTATTCTATTATATTCCATTCTCTACTCCATTTTATTCTATTCTATTCTATTCTAGAATATTCTACTCCATTCGATTCTATTCTAGAATATTTTACTCCAATCGATTCTATTCTATTCTAGAATATTCTACTCCATTCTATTCTACTCTAGAATATTCTACTCCATTCCATTAAATTCCATTCCATTCCATTCCATTCATTTTAGAATATTCTACTCCATTCTATTCTATTCTATTCTAGAATATTCTACTATTCTATTTTATTCCATTCTATTTCAGTATATTCTACTCCAATCTATTCTATTCTATTCCATTCCATTATAGAATATCCTACTCCATTCTATTCCATTATATTCTAGAATATTCCACTCAAGTCTACTCCATTCTATTCCATTCTAGAATATTCTACTCCATTCTATTCTATTCTCTAATATTCTACTCCTATTCTATTCTATTCTTTCTATTCTATTCTATTCTTTACTATAATATTCTACTCCATTCTATTCTATTCTATTCTGGAATATTCTACTCCAATCCATTCTATTCCATTCTGGAATATTCTACTGCATTCTGTTCTATTCTAGAATATTGTACTCCATTCTATTCTATTCTGGAATGTTGTACTGCATTCTATTCTATTCTAGAATATTGTACTCCATTCTATTCTAATCTATTCCATTCTATTCTACAATATCCTACGCCATTCTCTTCCATTCTATTCTTGAATATTCTACTCAATTCTAATCTATTCTATTCTATAATATGCTACTCCATTCTATTCTATTCTATTCTCGAATATTCTACTCCATTCCATTCTATTCTATTCGGGAATATTCTACTGCTTTCTAATATATTCTAGAATATTCTACTCCATTCTATTCTATTCTATTCCATTCTATTCTAGAATATCCTACTCCATTCTATTCCATTCCATTCTAGAATATTCTAAACAATTCTTCTCCATTCTATTTTATTCTAGAATATTCTACTCCTATTCTATTCTAGAATATTCTACTCCATTCTATTCTATTCTATTCTAGAATATTCTACTCCATTCTATTCTATTCTAGTATATTCTACTCCATTCTATTCTAGAATATTCTACTCCATTATAGTCTAGAATATTCTACTCCATTCTACTCCTTTCTATTCCATTCGAGAATATCCTACTCCATTCTATTCCACTCTATTCTGGAATATTCTACTCCATTTATTCTATTCTATTCTATTCTGTTCTATTCTAGAATATTCTACTCCATTCTAATCCATTCTATTCCATTCTAGAATATTCTACTCCATTCTATTCTATTCTAGAATATTCTACTCCATTCTATTCTATTCTAGAGTATTCTACTCCATTCCATTCCATTCTATTCTAGAATATTCTACTCCTACTCACTTCTATTCTATTCTATACTATAATATTCTACTCCGTTCTATTCTATTCTATTCTGGAATATTCTACTCCATTCTATTCTCTTCTAGAATATTCTAATCTATTCTAGAATATTCTACTCCATTCCATTCTATTCTAGATTATTCTACTACATTCTTGTCTATTCTTTCCTATTCTAGAATATTCTACTCCAATCCATTCTATTCTAGAATATTCTAATCCATTCGATTCCATTCTTATCTATTCTATTCTAGAATATTCTACTCCATTCTATTCTAGAATATTCTACTCCAATCTATTCTATTCTATTCTAAAATATTCTACTCCATTCTATTCCATTCTAGAATATTCTACTCCATTCTATTCTATTCTATTCTGGAATATTCTACTCCATTCTATTCTATTCTATAATATTCTATTCTATTCTAGAATATTCTACTCCATTCCATTCTATTCGAGAGTATTCTACTCCATTCCATTCTATTCGAGATTATTCTACTCCATTCTATTCTATTCTATTCTACAATATTCTACTCCAATCCATTCTATTCTAGAATATTCTACTCCATTTGATTCCATTCCATTCTATTCTACTCTGGAATATTCTACTCAATTCTGTTCTATTCTAGAATATTCTACTCCATTATTATTCCATTCTATTCTAGAATATTCTACATTCTATTCTTTCCATTCTATTCTAGAATATTCTACTCCATTCTATTCTTTCCATTCTAGAATATTCTACTCCATTCTATTCTAGTCTGTTCTAGAATATTCTACTCCATTCTACTCGATTCTATTCTATTCTAGAATATTCTACTCCATTCTATTCTATTCTAGAATAATCTACTCCATTCCATTCCATTCTATTCTATTCTATTCTAGAATATTCTACTCCATTCTATTCTATTCTAGAATATTCTTCTCCAATCCATTCTATTCTAGAATATTCTACTCCATTCCATTCCATTCTATTCTTTGCTATTCTAGAATATTCTACTCCATTCTATTCTAGAATATTCTACTCCATTCTATTCTATTCTATTCTAGAATATTCTACTCCCATTCTATTCTATTCTATTCTATTCTAGAATATTCTACTCCATTCTATTCTATCTGTTCTAGAATATTCTACTCCATTCTATCGATTCTATTCTATTCTAGAATATTCTACTCCATTCTATTCTATTCTAGAATATTCTACTCCATTCCATTCCATTCTATTCTATTCTATTCTAGAATATTCTACTCCATTCTATTCTATTCTAGAATATTCTACTCCAGTCCATTCTATTCTAGAATATTCTACTCCATTCCATTCCATTCTATTCTTTGCTATTCTAGAATATTCTACTCCATTTATTCTAGAATATTCACTCCACTCCATTCTATTCGATTCTAGTATATTCTACTCCATTCCATTCTATTCTATTCTATTCTATTCTAGAATATTCTACTCCATTATTATATTCTAGAATATTCTACTCCATTCCATTCCATTCTATTCCATTATATTCTAGAATATTCTACTCCATTCTATTCTATTCTAGAATATTCTACTCCTATTATATTCTATTCCATTGTAGTCTAGAATATCTACTCCATTCTATTCTATTCTATTGTAGAATATTCTACTCCATCTATTCTCTTCTCGAATATTCTACTCCATTCTCTTCAACTCTATTCTATTCGATGGATTCGATTGGTTTCTATTGAATCGATTTGATTCCATTTTATTCTTGAATATTCAACTCCATTCTACTCTATTTGATTCGATTCCAGAATATTCTACTCCATTCCATTGTATTCTATTCGATTCTATTTGATTCTCTTCTATTCTAGAATATCCTACTCCATTCCATTCTATTCTATTCTAGAATATTCTACTCCTCTTCTATTCTATTTTTTCTATTCTAGAATATTCTAATCAAATCTATTCTATTCTATTCTAGAATATTCTACTCCATTCTATTCTATTCTAGACTATTCTATTTTATTCTATTGTTGAATATTCTACTCCAATCTCTTCTATTCTATTCTAGAATATTCTATTCTATTCTATTCTATTCTATTCTATTATATTATATTCTATACTATTCTATTCTATAATATTCTACCCCAATCAATTCTGTTCTAGAATATTCTTCTCCGTTCTATCCATTCTATTCTATTCTATTCTTGAATATTCTACTTCTATTCTATTCTATTCCATTATATTCTAGAATATTCCACTCCATTCTATTCTATTCTATTCTATTCTATTTTGTTGTATTCTACTCCTATTCTATTCTATTCCATTCTATTCTAGAATATTCTTCTCAATTCTATTCTATTCTCTTCTGGAATATTCTACTCCATTCTACTCTATTCTAGAATATTCTAATCCATTCTATTCCATTCTATTCTAGAACATTCTACTCCATTGTATTCTATTCCATTATATTCTAGAATATTCTACTCCATTCTATTCTATTCTAGAATATTCTACTCCATTCCATTCCTTTCCACTCTATTCTATTCTATAATATTCTACTCCATTTAATTCCATTCCTTTCCATTCTCTTCCATTCTAGAATATTCTACTCCATTCTATTGTATTCTAGAATATTCTACTCCAATCCATTCTCTTTTAGAGTATTATACTCCATTCTACTCCATTCTATTCTATTCTAGAATATTCTACTCCATTCTATTCTATTCCATTAAATTCTAGAATATTCTGTAGTATTCTACTCCATTCTATTCCATTCCATTCTAGAATATTCTACTCCATTCAATTCCATTCCATTCCATTCTATTCTACAATATTCTACTCCATTCTATTCTATTCTAGAATATTCTACTGCAGTCCATTCTATTCTAGTATATTCTACTCCATTCGATTCCATTCCATTCCATTCTATTCTAGAATATTCTACTCCTATTCTATTCTATTCTATTCTAGAATACTCTAGAATATTCTAATGCATTTTATTCTTTTCCATTCTATTCTAGAATATTCTGGAATATTCTTCTCCATTCTATTCCATTCTATTGTACAATATACTACTCCATTCTATTCTATTGCATTCTATTCTATAATATCCCACTCCATTCTATTCTATTCTATTCTACAATACTCTACTTCATTCTATTCTATTCTATTGTAGAATATTCTACTCCATTCTATTCTATTCTAGAATATTCTACTCCATTCTCTTCTATTCTATTCGATTGGATTCTATTCGAATCAATTTGATTCCATTTTATTCTAGAATATTCTACTCCATTCTACTCTATTCGATTCGAGTCCTGAATATTCCACTCCATTCCATTCTATTCTAATCGATTCTATTTGATTCTCTTCTATTCTAGAATATTCTACTCCATTCCATTCCATTCTATTCTAGAATATTCTACTCCTCTTCTATTCTATTTTATATTATTCTAGAATATTCTAATCCAATCTATTCTATTCTAGAATATTCTACTCCATTCTATTCTATTCTAGACTACTCTATTCTAGAATATTCTACTCCAATCAATTGTATTCTAGAATATTCTTCTCCGTTCCATCCATTCTATTCTATTCTTGAATATTCTACTCCTATTCTATTCTATTCCATTCTATTCTAGAATATTCCACTCCATTCTATTCTATTCTATTCTAATGTAGAATATTCTACTCCTATTCTATTCTATTCCATTCTATTCTAGAATATTCTACTCCATTCTATTCCATTCCATACTAGAATATTCTACTCCATTCTATTGTATTCTATTCTCTTCTAGAATATTCTACTCCATTCTACTCCTTTCTATTGTATTCTAGAATATTCTACTCCATTCTATTGTATTCTAGAATATTCTACTCCATTCTATTCCATTCTATTCTATTCTATTCTCTAATATTCTACTCAACTAGATTCTCTCCTCCTGACCCACAAAAAAAGGGGATTTTTTCTTGAAAAAAATCAATGCCATGACGGAGGGAAATGAAGGTCTGGATTCTCCAAGCTGAACTCTGCAACTCCTTGCCTGTCACTTCAACCGGAAAATTCAAGAAGGCCTTGCTGCTGTGGCCTTTACACTTCGTTACCCAATTGGGCAATCGAGTTGAAAAATAAATAAAATGAAATATATCCGGTGGAATAAGGGAATAAAAATAATAAGTAGAACTGGGCACTGAGTACCTCACCTGGCCTGGATTCTTGTTTTCTTCCGGATTCTGTCGCCATCAGCCTCCGGCCCAGCCTCGCCAATGGGGAAAAGGAAGTTGGCGCGCAGGGGCTGAGGATGGGGCTTCTTCTCCTCCTCCTCCTTCTGCTGTGCCCAGCCACCAGCGAGAATTACTACTTTCCAGTCAGGTTTGAGGTTCGCTTCACCCCACCAAGTTCCCAGAGTTCTACCCCTGTCCTGTGGGGGTTCCCGGTGGGAAGGCGGGCTTGAGGGCTGAGTCTATGTGAATGGGTGGTTGAATATCTGAGGGAATATGAGGGGAAGGAAGGAAGGAAATGAATAAAGTAAGAAAGGAAGGAAGGAAAGAAGGAAGGGAGGGTTGGTGACGATTGGGGAGGATGGAAAGATGGAGCAGAGGAAGAGGTAAGGAAAGAGGAAAGAGACAGAGAATCCTTTGCACACACCAAAGAGGCCAATAAGCTCTTTGCAATCACCACTGGGACCAACAGACATATTGCACACCTCACTGTGACCAATTCACGCACAGAATCATCCACTGAAGAAAATGCAATCTTTTCCACAACCCCCAATGAGGCCAATACACAAAACTCAGGCATTTGCACACCCCAAGGAGGACAATACAGGCATTTGCTCACCCCGCTGAGAACGATGCAGGACTCTGTGCTCCACTGAAACCAACGCAGGCCCTGAACCCTAGACTGAGGCCAGCACACTTCTTTGCACACCCCCACTGAGATGAATGCAGGCAGGCCCTTACACACACACACTCAGGAAAATACTAGCATTTGCATACCCTGCTGAGGCCAATGCAAGACTTGAGTTTCTCACCAAGGCAAAATAATGTCATATTGCACACCCTGCCAAGGCCAAAACAGGCCTTGCACACAACACTAAGGCCAACAGATGCCTTGCGGGCCCCACTGGGTACAATTCAGGCCTTGAATGCTACAATAAGGCCTATTCGGACTTTACACACTCCAGTGAGAGCAACACAATCCTTTGCACAGCCCACTGAGAGTAATGGGGTCCTTGCATATTCATCCAGAGAAAGCACCGGCATTGAATGCCTCCCTGAGGGCAATACATACATTTGCACACCCCAAATGAGGCCAATAAAGCCTTTGTGAGCTCCACTGACACCGATTCAGGCCTTATACATTCCACTGAAATAGACATGCCACTTACATAGTCCACCGAGGATGAACACAGACCTTATTCACACCCCACTGATATCAAACACAGGCTTTGCCCATCCCCCTCTGAGCCCAAAAGTGGCCTTGCACACTCCATTGAAGCCAACGCAGGCCTTGCACCCCACACTGAAGCCAATACAGGCTTTGCATTCTCCACCGAGGCCAAATACACTCCTTGAGCACACCCCACTGAGGGCAATGTGGGGATTGCGGTCCCCACTGAGGGCAAAACAGATCTTTTCAACCCACACTGAGGCCAATGCAGGCCTTTGCATGCCTCCTTGAGACCAACATGTGCCTTAATGTGGTCCTTTGCACAGCCCACTGAGGTCTCATGGGGACATTTAGAAACCCCTATGAGGCCAATTGTGACCTTGAGCTCTCTGCTGATGCCAGCCAAGGCCTTTACACAGCCCACTGAGTCCAATACAGGCCTGTGAGTTAAATACAGGCCTTGTACACCCCCACTGAGGGAAATACAAGCATTTGCACACAACACTGAGGTCACTAAAACCTTACATATCCTGTTGAGGCTATTAGTGACCTTGAATACTGCAGTAAAGTCAACACAGACCTTACACACTCCAGTTAGAGCAACACAAGTCTACTGACACCCCACTGAGAGAAATGTGGTCCTTTCATGCTTCATAGGGGATAAACACAGGCCTTTCCACACCCCCACTGAGCCGTGTGTAGGCCTTGCATGTTCCACTGGGTCCACTGTACACTTTGTACAGTCCACCAAAGGCAAACAGGCATTTTCACACTCCACTGAGGCCAATACAACCCCTGAAAGCACCACTGAGGCCAGTACAGGCCTTGCACACTCCAGAGAGCAATACAAGGCATTGCACAATGGACTGAGTCCACTACAGGTCTTGCATAGCCCACTAACACCAAAAGTAATCCTTTTGCATGCCCTACTGAGGTCAATGGTGGGCCTTGCATGTACTCCTCTAATAACAGTAGTGGCCTTGCACACTCCACTGATTAAAGTACAGGCCTTTGAAAACCCCACTGAGTCCAATGAGATTCTTCAATACTCCAATAAAGCCCAAAGCGACCCTTTTGCACACCCCACTGTGCGCAATGCAGATCTATACCCATCACCAGGTGGTGGGATTTTCCTTCCTCTAAGAAGCCAGGAATGCCCATCTCCTGGGGGCGGGACTTTCCTTCCTCTAGGAACTCAGGCCTGCCCATTACCTGGGGGCTGGTCTTCCTTTCCTGTAGGAGCTCAGGCACGCCCATCACCTGGGCGTGGGACTTCCCTTCCTCTAGGAATTCAGGCACACCCGTCACCTGGGGGCGGGACTTCCCTTTCTCTAGGAACTCAGGCACACCCATTACCTGTGTTTCAGAGAGGCTACCCCGTGGGTGGAGACATAGGAGAGAAGAGAGTGAGATGTAAAGCCGGACCAGGGTGACTTTTTGTATATAAACAAACTCATGTAAATAAAATTTTTATTATGACATATATTCATTGAATATAAATTTGCTGATTTACATATATTTACATGATATATGACATGCGTATGCAACATACATATAGTATACATTTGAATAACATATTTATCTACTGTATATTCACTCACCGATTATATATGATACAGATACTTCCAGGATGCACCGTATAAAAATAAAATTTCCAGATTGTGTTGAGAGGGAAGGAAGGAGGGAGGGAAGGAGGGAACGAGAAAGGCAAGGGAAAAGGGAAGGAAAAAGGTAAGAAAGGAAGGAAGGAAGGAGGGATGGAGGAAAGGAAGGAAAGAAATAAGAAATGATTGAACGAAGGGAGAAAAAAGGAAGAGAAGGAAAGAGGGAAGGAGGGAATGCTGGAAGGAAGGAGGGAGGGAGGAAGAAAGGAGGGAGGGAATGATGGGAAGAAAGATGAAAGCAAGGGAAGAAAGGAAGATGGAAAAGAAGGAAGGAGGGAAGGAATGAAGGAACAGAAAGAAACAGAATGAAATAGAACAGATTAGAATGGAATAGAGTAGAATATGGTGAAATCGAATCGAATAGAGTAGAATATTGAAGAATAAAATGGAATAAAATCCAACTGAATCGAATCGATTTGAATTGAAACGAATCAAAGAGAATAGAATAGAATGGAGTAAAATATTCTAGAATAGAGTGGAGTAGAATATTCCAGAATATTCTAGAATAGAATGGAGTAGAATATTCTAGAATAGAATAGAATGGAATGGAATGGAGTAGAACATTCTAGAATAGAATAGATTGGAGTAGAATAATCTACAATAGAAAAGAATAGAATAGAGTAGATTATTCTAGGATAGAATGGAATAGAATAGAATAGGTGTAGAATATTCTAGAATATAATAGAATGGAGTAGAATATTCTAGAATAGAAGAGAAAGGAATGGATCGGAGTAGAATATTCTAGAATAGAATAGATTAGAGTACAATATTCTAGAATAGAATAGAATGGAGAAGAATATTGTAGAATAAAATACAATAGAATGGAATGGAATGGAGTAGAATACTCTAGAAATTTATAGAATGGAGGAGAATATTCTAGAATAGAATAGAATGGAGTAGGGGGGAGTAGAATATTCTAGAATAGAATAGAATAGAAATGAGTAGAATATGCTAAAATAGAATCAAATACAATTGAGTAGGATATTCTAGAATCGAATGGAATAGAATAGAATACAATGGAGTAGAATATATAGAATGGAGAAGGATATTCTATAACAGAATGGAATAGAATAGAATAGAATGGAGTAGGATAATCTACAACAAAATAGAATAGAATGGAGTAGAATATTCTAGAATAGAGTAGAATATTCCAGAATATTCTAGAATAGAATGGAATAGAATAGAATAGAATGGAGTAGAATATTCTTGAATAGAATAGAATGGAGTAGAATATTCTAGAATGGAATAGAATGGAATGGAATGGAGTTGAACATTCTAGAATAGAATAGATTGGAGTACAATATTCTAGAATAGAATAGAATGGAGTAGAATATTCTAGAATATAATGTAATAGAATAGAATAGGATTAGAATATTCTAGAATAGAATGGATTGGAGTAGAATATTGTAAATAGAATGGAAAGAATGGAATGGAGTAGAATATTCTAGAATAGAATAGAATTGAGTAGAATATTCTAAAATGGAATAGAATAGAATGGAATGGAATGGAGTAGATTATTCTAGAATAGCATAGGATGGAGTAGAATGTTATAAAATAGAATTGAATAGAATTGAGTAGGAGTAGAATATTCTAGAATACAATGGAATGAACGGAATGGAGTAGAATATTATAGAATAAACTAGAATAGCATGGAATAGAATGGAGTAGAATATTCTAGAATAGAATGGAATGAACGGAATGGAGTAGAATATTCTAGAATAGAATAGAATAGAATGGAATAGAATGGAGTAGAATATTCTAGAATAGAATGGAATACAATAAAAGAGGAGTAGTATATTCCAGAATAGAACAGAATGGAGTAGAATAGAATAGAATAGAATAGAATGAAATGGAGTGAAGTAGAATATTCTAGAATAGAATAGAATAGAATAGAATGGAATGGAATGGAGTAGAATATTTTAGAATAGAGTGGATTGGAGTTGAATATTCTAGAATAGAATAAAATAGAATACAATAGAGTAGAATAGTCTAAAGTAGAATGGAATAGAATGGAGTAGAATATTCCAGATTTTTCTAGAGTAGAATGGAATAGAATAGCATATTATGGAGTAGAATATTCTAGAATGGAATAGAATGGAGTGGAATATTCTAGAATAGAATAAAATAGAATGGAGTAGAGTATTCCTGAATAGAATAAAATGGACTGGAGTAGAATATTCCAGAAGAGAATAGAATGGAATGGAGTAGAATATTCAAGAATACAATAGAATAGGAGTAGAATATTCTAGAATATAATGGAATGGAATGGAATGGAATGGAGTAGAATATTCTGGAAAAGAATAGAATGGAATAGAATATTCTAGAATGGAATAGAATGGAATACAATATTCTAGAATATAATGGAATACAATAAAATAGGAGTAGAATATTCCAGAATAGGATAGAATGGAGTAGAATATTCTAGAATAGAATAGAATAGAATGGAATGGAAAGGAATGGAGTAGAATATTCTAGAAGAAAATGGATTGGAGTTAAATATTCTAGAATACAATAGAATAGATTTGAATAGAATGTTCTAGAATAGAATAGAATAGAATAGATTGGAGTAGAATATTCTAGAATGGAATAGAATGAAATACAATATTCTAGAATATAATGGAATAAAATAAAATAGGAGTAGAATATTCCAGGTTAGAATAGATTGGAGTAGAATATTCTAGGATATTCTAGAATAGAATAGAATAGAATGGAATGGAATGGAGTAGAATATTCTAGAATAGAATAGAATAGAATAGAATGGAATGGAATGGAGTAGAATATTTTAGAATAGAATGGATTGGAGTTGAATATTCTAGAATAGAATAGAATAGAATTAAGTGGATTATTCTAGAATAGAAGAGAATGAAATAGAATAGAATAGAATAGATTAGAATGGAATAGAGTAGAATATAGTGGAATCGAATCGAATAGAGTAGAATATTGAAGAATAAAATGGAATCAAATCCAATTGAATCGAATCGATTCGAATCGAATCAAAGAGAATAGAATAGAATAGAGTAAAATATTCTAGAATAGAATGGAATCGAATGGAGTAGAATATTCCAGAATATTCTAGAATAGAATGGAATAGAATACAATAGAATGGAGTAGAATATTCTATAATGGAATGGAATAGAATGGAGTAGAATATTCTAGAATATCCTAGAATAGAATGCAATAGAATATAATAGAATGGAGTAGAATATTCTAGAATAGAATAGAATGGAGTAGATTATTCCAGTATAGAATAGAATAAAATGGAATGGAGTAGAATATTTAAGAATACAACAGAAGAGAATGGAGTAGAATATTCTAGAATAAAATAGAATAGACAAAATGAAGAATATTCTATAATAGCATGGAATGGAATAAAATGGAAATGAGTAGAGTATTCTAGAAACGAATAGAATGGAGTAGATATTCTAGAATAGAATAGAATGGAATGGATTGGAGTAGAATATTCTAGAATAGAAGAGATTGGAGTAGAATATTCCAGAAGAATAGAATAGAATACAATGGAGTAGACTATTCTAGAATAGAATGGAATAGAATGGAGTAGAATATTCTAGAATAGAAGAGAATGAAATAGAATAGAATAGAATAGATTAGAATGGAATAGAGTAGAATATAGTGGAATCGAATAGAGTAGAATATTGAAGAATAAAATGGAATCAAATCCAATTGAATCGAATCGATTCGAATCGAATCGAATCAAAGAGAATAGAATAGAATGGAGTAGAATATTCTAGAATAGAATGGAATAGAAGGGCGTAGAATATTCCAGAATATTCTAGAATAGAATGGAATAGAATAGAATAGAATGGAGTAGAATATTCTAGAATAGAATAGATTGGAATGGAATGGAGTAGAACATTCTAGAATAGAATAGATTGGAGTAGAATATTCTAGAATAGAATAGAATAGAATAGAATGGAGAAGAATTTTGTAGAATAAAATACAATAGAATGGAATGGAGGAGAATATTGTAGAATGGAATAGAATGGAATGGAATGGAGTAGAATATTCTAGAATTTTATACAATGGAGGAGAATATTCTAGAATAGAATAGAATGGAGTGGGGGGAGTAGAATATTCTAGAATAGAATAGAAATGAGTAGAATATGCTAGAATAGAATCAAATAGAATTGAGTAGGATATTATAGAATAGAATGGAATAGAATAGAATACAATGGAGTAGAATATATAGAATGGAGTAGGATATTCTACAACAGAATGGAGTAGAATAGAATAGAATGGAGTAGGATAATCTACAACAGAATAGAATAGAAGGGAGTAGAATATTCTAGAATAGAATGGAGTAGAATATTCCAGAATATTCTAGAATGAATGGAATAGAATAGAATAGAATGGAGTAGAATATTCTTGAATAGAATGGGGTAGAATATTCTAGAATAGAAAGTAATAGAATGGTGTAGAATATTCTAGAATAGAATAAATAGAATAGAATAGAATAGAATGGAGTAGAATATTCTAGAATACAATAGAATAGAATGGAATCGAATGGAGTAGAACATTCTAGAATAGAATTGGATGGAGTAGAATATTCTAAAATAGAATAGAATAGAATAGAGCAGAGTAGAATATTCTAGAATATTCTAGAATAGAATGGAATGGAATGGAGTAGAATATTCTAGAATAGAATACAATGGAGTAGAATATTCTAGAATGGAATGGAATAGAATGTAATAGAATATAATGGAGTAGAATATTCCAGAATTGAATGGAATAGACTGGAGTAGAATATTCAAGAATATTCCAGAATATTCCAGAATAGAAAGGAGTAGAATAGAATAGAATGGAGTAGAATATTTTAGAATAGAACAGACTAGAATAGAATGGAGTAGAATATTCTAGAATAGAATAGAATGTAGTAGAATATTCTAGAATAGAATGGAATACAATAGAGTAGGAGTAAAATATTCTAGAATACAACAGAAAAGAATGGCATGGATTGGAGTAGAATATTCTAGAATAGAATAGAATAGAATGGAATGGAATGGAGTAGAATATTATAGAATACAATAGAATAGAGTAGAATATTCTAGAATAGAATAGAATGGAGTAGAATCAAGTAGAATATTATAGAATAGAATAGAATGGAGTAGAACATTCTAGAATAGAATAGAATAGAATAGAATAGAATGGAATAGAATACAGTGGAGTAGAATATTCTAGAATTGAATGGAATAGAATGGAGTAGAATATTTTAGAATATTCCAGAATAGAATGGAATAGAATAGAATAGAATGGAGTAGAATAGAATAGAATGGAATAAAATATTCTAGAATAGAATAGAATGGAGTAGAATATTCTAGAATAGAATAGAATAGAATAGAATAGCAGTAGAGTATTCTACAATACAATACAATACAGTAGAATATACTAGAATATACTAGAATAGAATTGAATCGAATGGAGTAGAATGTTCGAGAATAGAGTGGATTAGAGAAGAATATTCTAGAATAGAATAGAGTGGAGTAGAATATTTTAGAATAGAATGGAATGGATTGGAGTAGAACATTCTAGAAGAGAATAGAATGGAATGTAAAGGAACGTTGTAGAATAATCTAGAATAGAATAGAATGGAGTAGAATATTCTAGAATAGAATAGAATGGAGTAGAATGGAGTAGAATATTCTAGAATAGAATACAATAGAACGGAGTAGAATAATCTAGAATAGAATGGAATAGAATGGAGTAGAATATGCTAGAATAGAATAGAATGGAGTAGAATGGAGTATAATATTCTAGAATATAAGAGAATAGAATGGAATGGAGTGGAATAATCTAGAATAGAATGGAATAGAATGGAGTAGAATAATCTAGAATATAATGTAATAGAATAGAATAGGATTAGAATATTCTAGAATAGAATGGATTGGAGTAGAATATTGTAAATAGAATGGAAAGAATGGAATGGAGTAGAATATTCTAGAATAGAATAGAATTGAGTAGAATATTCTAAAATGGAATAGAATAGAATGGAATGGAATGGAGTAGATTATTCTAGAATAGCATAGGATGGAGTAGAATATTATAAAATAGAATTGAATAGAATTGAGTAGGAGTAGAATATTCTAGAATACAATGGAATGAACGGAATGGAGTAGAATATTATAGAATAAACTAGAATAGCATGGAATAGAATGGAGTAGAATATTCTAGAATAGAATGGAATGAACGGAATGGAGTAGAATATTCTAGAATAGAATAGAATAGAATGGAATAGAATGGAGTAGAATATTCTAGAATAGAATGGAATACAATAAAAGAGGAGTAGTATATTCCAGAATAGAACAGAATGGAGTAGAATAGAATAGAATAGAATAGAATGAAATGGAGTGAAGTAGAATATTCTAGAATAGAATAGAATAGAATAGAATGGAATGGAATGGAGTAGAATATTTTAGAATAGAGTGGATTGGAGTTGAATATTCTAGAATAGAATAAAATAGAATACAATAGAGTAGAATAGTCTAAAGTAGAATGGAATAGAATGGAGTAGAATATTCCAGATTTTTCTAGAGTAGAATGGAATAGAATAGCATATTATGGAGTAGAATATTCTAGAATGGAATAGAATGGAGTGGAATATTCTAGAATAGAATAAAATAGAATGGAGTAGAGTATTCCTGAATAGAATAAAATGGACTGGAGTAGAATATTCCAGAAGAGAATAGAATGGAATGGAGTAGAATATTCAAGAATACAATAGAATAGGAGTAGAATATTCTAGAATATAATGGAATGGAATGGAATGGAATGGAGTAGAATATTCTGGAAAAGAATAGAATGGAATAGAATATTCTAGAATGGAATAGAATGGAATACAATATTCTAGAATATAATGGAATACAATAAAATAGGAGTAGAATATTCCAGAATAGGATAGAATGGAGTAGAATATTCTAGAATAGAATAGAATAGAATGGAATGGAAAGGAATGGAGTAGAATATTCTAGAAGAAAATGGATTGGAGTTAAATATTCTAGAATACAATAGAATAGATTTGAATAGAATGTTCTAGAATAGAATAGAATAGAATAGATTGGAGTAGAATATTCTAGAATGGAATAGAATGAAATACAATATTCTAGAATATAATGGAATAAAATAAAATAGGAGTAGAATATTCCAGGTTAGAATAGATTGGAGTAGAATATTCTAGGATATTCTAGAATAGAATAGAATAGAATGGAATGGAATGGAGTAGAATATTCTAGAATAGAATAGAATAGAATAGAATGGAATGGAATGGAGTAGAATATTTTAGAATAGAATGGATTGGAGTTGAATATTCTAGAATAGAATAGAATAGAATTAAGTGGATTATTCTAGAATAGAAGAGAATGAAATAGAATAGAATAGAATAGATTAGAATGGAATAGAGTAGAATATAGTGGAATCGAATCGAATAGAGTAGAATATTGAAGAATAAAATGGAATCAAATCCAATTGAATCGAATCGATTCGAATCGAATCAAAGAGAATAGAATAGAATAGAGTAAAATATTCTAGAATAGAATGGAATCGAATGGAGTAGAATATTCCAGAATATTCTAGAATAGAATGGAATAGAATACAATAGAATGGAGTAGAATATTCTATAATGGAATGGAATAGAATGGAGTAGAATATTCTAGAATATCCTAGAATAGAATGCAATAGAATATAATAGAATGGAGTAGAATATTCTAGAATAGAATAGAATGGAGTAGATTATTCCAGTATAGAATAGAATAAAATGGAATGGAGTAGAATATTTAAGAATACAACAGAAGAGAATGGAGTAGAATATTCTAGAATAAAATAGAATAGACAAAATGAAGAATATTCTATAATAGCATGGAATGGAATAAAATGGAAATGAGTAGAGTATTCTAGAAACGAATAGAATGGAGTAGATATTCTAGAATAGAATAGAATGGAATGGATTGGAGTAGAATATTCTAGAATAGAAGAGATTGGAGTAGAATATTCCAGAAGAATAGAATAGAATACAATGGAGTAGACTATTCTAGAATAGAATGGAATAGAATGGAGTAGAATATTCTAGAATAGAAGAGAATGAAATAGAATAGAATAGAATAGATTAGAATGGAATAGAGTAGAATATAGTGGAATCGAATAGAGTAGAATATTGAAGAATAAAATGGAATCAAATCCAATTGAATCGAATCGATTCGAATCGAATCGAATCAAAGAGAATAGAATAGAATGGAGTAGAATATTCTAGAATAGAATGGAATAGAAGGGCGTAGAATATTCCAGAATATTCTAGAATAGAATGGAATAGAATAGAATAGAATGGAGTAGAATATTCTAGAATAGAATAGATTGGAATGGAATGGAGTAGAACATTCTAGAATAGAATAGATTGGAGTAGAATATTCTAGAATAGAATAGAATAGAATAGAATGGAGAAGAATTTTGTAGAATAAAATACAATAGAATGGAATGGAGGAGAATATTGTAGAATGGAATAGAATGGAATGGAATGGAGTAGAATATTCTAGAATTTTATACAATGGAGGAGAATATTCTAGAATAGAATAGAATGGAGTGGGGGGAGTAGAATATTCTAGAATAGAATAGAAATGAGTAGAATATGCTAGAATAGAATCAAATAGAATTGAGTAGGATATTATAGAATAGAATGGAATAGAATAGAATACAATGGAGTAGAATATATAGAATGGAGTAGGATATTCTACAACAGAATGGAGTAGAATAGAATAGAATGGAGTAGGATAATCTACAACAGAATAGAATAGAAGGGAGTAGAATATTCTAGAATAGAATGGAGTAGAATATTCCAGAATATTCTAGAATGAATGGAATAGAATAGAATAGAATGGAGTAGAATATTCTTGAATAGAATGGGGTAGAATATTCTAGAATAGAAAGTAATAGAATGGTGTAGAATATTCTAGAATAGAATAAATAGAATAGAATAGAATAGAATGGAGTAGAATATTCTAGAATACAATAGAATAGAATGGAATCGAATGGAGTAGAACATTCTAGAATAGAATTGGATGGAGTAGAATATTCTAAAATAGAATAGAATAGAATAGAGCAGAGTAGAATATTCTAGAATATTCTAGAATAGAATGGAATGGAATGGAGTAGAATATTCTAGAATAGAATACAATGGAGTAGAATATTCTAGAATGGAATGGAATAGAATGTAATAGAATATAATGGAGTAGAATATTCCAGAATTGAATGGAATAGACTGGAGTAGAATATTCAAGAATATTCCAGAATATTCCAGAATAGAAAGGAGTAGAATAGAATAGAATGGAGTAGAATATTTTAGAATAGAACAGACTAGAATAGAATGGAGTAGAATATTCTAGAATAGAATAGAATGTAGTAGAATATTCTAGAATAGAATGGAATACAATAGAGTAGGAGTAAAATATTCTAGAATACAACAGAAAAGAATGGCATGGATTGGAGTAGAATATTCTAGAATAGAATAGAATAGAATGGAATGGAATGGAGTAGAATATTATAGAATACAATAGAATAGAGTAGAATATTCTAGAATAGAATAGAATGGAGTAGAATCAAGTAGAATATTATAGAATAGAATAGAATGGAGTAGAACATTCTAGAATAGAATAGAATAGAATAGAATAGAATGGAATAGAATACAGTGGAGTAGAATATTCTAGAATTGAATGGAATAGAATGGAGTAGAATATTTTAGAATATTCCAGAATAGAATGGAATAGAATAGAATAGAATGGAGTAGAATAGAATAGAATGGAATAAAATATTCTAGAATAGAATAGAATGGAGTAGAATATTCTAGAATAGAATAGAATAGAATAGAATAGCAGTAGAGTATTCTACAATACAATACAATACAGTAGAATATACTAGAATATACTAGAATAGAATTGAATCGAATGGAGTAGAATGTTCGAGAATAGAGTGGATTAGAGAAGAATATTCTAGAATAGAATAGAGTGGAGTAGAATATTTTAGAATAGAATGGAATGGATTGGAGTAGAACATTCTAGAAGAGAATAGAATGGAATGTAAAGGAACGTTGTAGAATAATCTAGAATAGAATAGAATGGAGTAGAATATTCTAGAATAGAATAGAATGGAGTAGAATGGAGTAGAATATTCTAGAATAGAATACAATAGAACGGAGTAGAATAATCGAGAATAGAATGGAATAGAATGGAGTAGAATATGCTAGAATAGAATAGAATGGAGTAGAATGGAGTATAATATTCTAGAATATAAGAGAATAGAATGGAATGGAGTGGAATAATCTAGAATAGAATGGAATAGAATGGAGTAGAATAATCTAGAATAGAAGAGAATGGAGTAGAATGGAGTAGAATATTCTTAAATAGAAGAGAATAGAATAGATTGGCGTAGAATAATCTAGAATAGAATGGAATAGAATTGGGTAGAATATTCTAGAATAGAGTATAATGGATTAGAATATTCAAGAATAGAATGGAGTAGAATAAACAAGAATAGAATGGAATAGAATACTATAGGAGTAGAATATTCTAGAATATAATAGAATGGAGTAGAATGGAGTAGAATATTCTAGAATAGAATAGAATAAAATAGAATGGAATGGAGTAAAATAATCTAGAATAGAATGGAGTAGAATGGAGTAGAATATTCTAGAATAGAATAGAATGGAATAGAATGTAGAATATTCTAGAATAGAATAGAATAGAATAGAATGGAGTACAATATTCTTGAATGGAATGTAATAGAATGGAGTGGATATTCTAGAATAGAATGGAATAGAATAGAATGGAGTAGAATATTCTAGAATAGAATGGAGTAGAATAAGAGTAGAATATTCTAGAATACAATAGAATGCAGTAGAATATTCTAGAATAGAATAGAATTGAATAGAATAGAATGGAGTAGAATATTCTAGAATGGAATGGAATTGAATGGAATAGAATAGAATGGAGTAGAATATTCTAGAATAGAATAGAATTGAGTAGACTATTCTAGAATAGAATAGGATGGAGTAGAATGGAGTAGAATACTCAGGAATAGAATAGATTAGAATGGAGTAGAATATTCTAGAATGGAATGTAATAGAATGGAATAGAATAGAATGGAGTAGAATATTCTAGAATTGAATGGAATAGAGTGGAGTAGAATATTACAGAATATTCAAGAATGGAATGGAATAGAATAGAATTGAATGGAGTAGAATATTCTAGACTAGAATAGAGTAGAATAGAATGGAGTCGAATATTCTAGAATAAAATAGAATGGAGTAGAATATTCTAGAATAGAAAAGAATGGAGTAGAATGTAGTAGAATACTCTAGAAAAGAATGGAAGAGAATGGAGCAGAATATTCTAGATTAGAATGGAATAGAATGGAGTAGGATATTCTAGAATAAAATGGACAAGAATACAATGGAGTAGAATATTCTAGAATAGAATGGAATAGAATGGAGTAAAGTATTCCAGAATATTCAAGAATAGAATGGAATAGAATAGAATGGAGTAGAATATTCCAGAGTATAATAGAAAGGAATGGTGTAGAACATTCCAGAATAGAATAGAAGAGAATGGAACAGAATATTATAGAATAGAATTGAATTGAATAGAATAGGAGAAGAATAGAATAGAATAGAATAGAATGTAGTATAATATTCTAGAATAGAATGGAATGGCGCCGAATATTATAGAATAGAATGGAAAAGAGTGGAGTTGAATATTCTAGAATAGAATGGAATCGAATGGAGTAGAATATTCTAGAATAGAATGGATTGGAGTAGAATAATCTAGAATAGAATGGAATGGAATGGAATGGAATGGAATGGAATGGAATGGAGTAGAATATTCTCGAAAAGAAGAGAAGGAGTAGAATATTCTAGAATAGAATAGAATGGAGTAGAATTGAGTAGAATATTCCAGAATAGAATAGAATAGTATAGAATAGAATGGAGTAGAACATAATAAAATGGAATGGAATAGAATGGAGTAGGGTATTCAGGAATAGAATGGAATGGAATAGAATGGAGTAGAATATTCTAGGATAGAATAGAATAGAATGGAGTAGAATATTCTAGAATTGAATAGAATAGGAGTAAAATATTCTAGAATAGAATGTAATGGAATGGAATGGAGTGGAATATATGGAATAGAATAGAATGGAGTAGAGTATTCTACAATAGAATAGAATGGAGTAGAATAGAGTAGAATAGAATAGGAGTAGAAAATTCTAGAATAGAATGGAATGGAATTGAGTAGGATACTCTAGAATAGAAGAGAATCAAATAGAATAGAAGAGAATAGAATGGAATAGAGTAGAATATTCAGGAATCGAATCGAATAGAGTAGAAAGACGTAGAATATTCTAGAATAAAATGGAATCAATCGAATCGAATAGAATCGAATCGAATCCAATAGAATAGAATAGGAAAGAGGAAAACCGAGGAGAATATTCGAGAATAGAGTAGAATAGAATGGAATAGAATATTCCAGAATATTCTAGAATAGAATGGAATACAATGGAGTAGAATACACTAGAATAGAATAGAATGGAGTAGAATAGAATAGAATAGAAAAGAATGGAGTAGAATATTCTAGAATAGAAGGGAATAGAATAGAGAAGAAGTAGAATATTCTAGAATAAAATGGAAAAGAATGGAATGGATTGGAGTAGAATATTCTAGAATAGAATTGAGGGAATATTCTAGAATATTCAAGAATAGAATAGATTGGAGTAGAATATTCAAGAATAGAATAGAATAGAATGGAATGGAATGGAGTTGAATATTCTAGAATAGAATAGAATAGAGCAGAATATTCTAGAATAGAATAGAATGGAGTAGAATCAAGTAGAATATTATAGAATAGAATAGAATAGAATGTAGTAGAACATTCTAATATGGAACGGAATAGAATGGCATAGAATACAATGGAGTAGAATATTCTACAATTGAATGGAATAGAATGGAGTAGAATATTCTAGAATAGAATAGAGAAGAATAGAAAGGAGTAGAATATTCTAGAATAGAAAAGAATAGAATAGAATGGAGTTGAATATTGTAGAATAGAATAGAATGGAGTAGAATATTCTAGAATAGAATAGAGTAGAATGGAGAAGAATAATCTAGAATAGAATGGAATAAAATGGAGTAGAAAATTCTAGAATAAAATAGAATGGAGTAGAATATTCTAGAATAGAAGAGAATAGAATAGAATGGAGTAGAATAATCTAGAATAGAATGGAATAGAATGGAGTAGAAAATTCTAGAATACAGTATCATGGAGTAGAATATTCTAGAATCAAATGGTGTAGAACATTCAAGAATAGAATGGAATAGAATACAATGGGAGTAGAATATTCTAGAATAGAATAGAATGGAGTAGAATGGAGTAGAATATTCTAGAATAGAATAGAATAGAATGGAATGGAGTAGAATAATCTAGAATAGAATGGAGTAGAATATTCTAGATTAGAATGGAGTAGAATATTCTAGAATATAATAGAATGTCGTAGAATTGTGTAGAATTTTCTAGAATAGAATAGAATAGAATAAAATGGAGAAGAATATTATAGAAAGGAATGGAATATAATGGAGTAGGATATTCCAGAATAGAATGGAATAGAATAGAATGGAGTAGTTTAATTTGGATGGAATGGAAATGAATGGAATAGAATAGAAGGGAGTAGAATATTCTAGAATAGAATAGAATGGAGTAGATATTCTAGAATAGAATAGGATGGAGTAGAATGGAGTAGAATACTCAGGAATACTCAGGAGTAGAACATAATAGAAAGGAATGGAATAGAATGGAGTAGGGTATTCAGGAATAGAATGGAATGGAATAGAATGGAGTAGAATATTCTAGGATAGAATAGAATAGAATGGAGTAGAATATTCTAGAATGGAATAGAATAGGAGTAAAATATTCTAGAATAGAATGTAATGTAATGGAATGGAATGGAGTGGAATATATGGAATAGAATAGAATGGAGTAGAATAATCTAGAATAGAATGGAATAGAATGGAGTGTAATATTCTAGAATAGAGTATAAAGGAGTAGAATATTCTAGAATAGAATGGAGTAGAATATTCAAGAATAGAATGGAATAGAATGGAGTAGAATATTCTAGAATAGAATAAAATGGAGTAGAATATCTAGAATAGAAGAGAATCGAATAGAATGGAGTAGAATAATCTAGAATAGAATGGACTAGAATTGAGTATAATATTCTAGAATAGAGTATAATGGAGTAGAATATTCTAGAATAGAATGGAGTAGAATATTCTAGAATAGAATAGAATGGAGTAGAATGGAGTAGAGTATTCTAGAATAGAATAGAATAGAATAGAATGGAATAGAGTAGAATAATCTAGAATAGAATGGAGTAGAATGGAGTAGAATATTCTAGAATAGAATAGAATGGAGTAGAATACTCTAGAAGAGAATAGAGTAGAATAGAATGCCATCGAATATTCTAGAATAGAATAGAATGGAGTAGAACATTCTAGAATAGAGTAGAATGGAATAGAATGGAGTATAATATTCTACAAAAGAATAGAAGAGAATGGAGTAGAATATTCTAGAGTGGAATGGAATAGAATGGAGTAGGATATTCTAGAATAGAATGGAAAAGAATACAATGGAGTAGAATATTCTAGAATAGAATGGAATAGAATGGAGTAGAGTATTCCAGAATATTCTGGAATGGAATAGAATAGAATGGAGTAGAATATTCCAGAGTAGAATAGAATGGAATGGAGGAAACATTCCAGAAGAGAATAGAAGAGAATGGAATAGAATAGAATTGAATAGAATAGGAGAAGAATATTCTTGAATAGAATAGAATGGGGTAGAATATTCTAGAATGGAATAGAATGAAGTGGAATGGAGTAGGATATTCTAGAATAGAATGGAATGGAGTCGAATATTCTAGAATGGAATGGAATAGAGTGGAGTAGAATATTCTAGAATAGAATGGGTGGAGTAGAATATTCTAGAATAGAATAGAATAGAGTAGAGTAGAATATTCTAGAATACAACAGAAAAGAATGGAATGGATTGGAGTAGAATATTCTAGAATGAAGAGGAATAGAATGGAGTAGGATATTCCAGAATATTCTAGAATAGAATAGAATGGAGAAGAATATTCTAGAATAGAATAGAATGGAGTAGAATATTCTAGAATAGAATGGAGTAGAATATTCTTGAATAGAATGGAATAAAATAGAGTAGGAGTAAAATATTCTAGAATACAATAGAAAAGAATGGAATTGATTGGAGTAGAATATTCTAGAATAGAATAAAATGGAGTACAATATTCTAGAATAGAATAGATTGGAGTAGAATATTCCATTATAGAATAAAATAGAATAGAATAGAAGAGAATGGAATAGAATATTCTAGAATATAATATAATAGAATGGAATGGAATGGAGTAGAATATTCTAGAATAGAATGGATTGGAGTTGAATATTCTAGAATAGAATAGAATAGAATAGAATAGAATAGAATAGAATAGAATAGAATAGAATGGAGTAGCATATTCTAGAATATAATATAATGGAATGGAATGGAATGGAGTAGAATATTCTAGAATAGAATAGAATGAAGTGGAATATTCTAGAATAGAATGGAATAGAATGGAGTAGAATATTCTAGAATAGAATGGAGTAGAATGGGGTAGAATATTATAGAATAGAATAGAATAAAATAGAATGGGGTAGAATATTCTAGAATAGAATAGAAGGGAGTAGAATACTCTAGAATACAATAGAATAGAAGAGTAGAGTAATCTAGAATAGAATGGAATACAATAGAATAGGAGTGGAATTTTCTAGAACAGAATAGAATGCAGTAGAATATTCTAGAATAGAATAGAATAGAATCGAGAGGAGTAGAATATTAAAGAAAGGAATGGAATAGAATGGAATAGAATGGAATGGAGTCGAATATTCTAGAATAGAACAGAATGGAGTAGAATATTCTAGTATAGAATAGAAGGGAGTAGAATGGAGTAGAATATTCTGGAATAGAATAGAATAGAATGGAGTAGAATATTCTAGAATGGAATGGAATGGAATGGAATAGAATAGAATGGAGTAGAATATTCTAGAATTGAATGTAACAGAATGGAGTAGAATATTCCAGAATATTCAAGAATGGAATGGAATAGAATAGAATTGAATGGAGTAGAAAATTCTAGAATAGAATAGAATAGAATAGAATGGAGTAGAATATTTTAGTACAGAAAAGAATGGAGTAGAATATTCTATAATAAAATAGAATGGAGTAGAATGGTTTGGAATATTCTAGAAAAGAATAGAAGAGAATGGGGTAGAATATTCTAGAGTGGAATGGAATAGAATGGAGTAGGATATTCTAGAATAGAATGGAAAAGAATACAATGGAGTAGAATATTCTAGAATAGAATGGAATAGAATGGAGTAGAATATTCCAGAATATTCTAGAATAGAATGGAATAGAATAGAATGGAGTAGAATATTCGAGAGTAGAATAGAATGGAATGGAATAGACATTCGTGAATAGAAAAGAATAGAATGGAGTAGAATATTATTGAATAGAATAGAATAGGAGAAGAATATTCTAGAATAGAATAGTGTAGAATATTCTAGAATGAAATAGAATGGAATAGAATGGAGTAGAATATTCTAGAATAGAATGGAATAGAATGGAGTAGAATATTCTAGAATAGAATGGAATCGAATGGAGTAGAATATTCTAGAATAGAATGGATTGGAGTAGAATAATATAGTATAGAATAGATTAGAAAACAATGGAATAGAACATTCTAGAATTGGATGGAATGGAATGGAATGGAATGAGTAAAAAATTCTAGAATAGAACAGAAGTGAATGGAAAGGAATGGAACGGAGTAGAATATTCTAGAATAGAATAGAAGGAGTAGAATATTCTAGAATAGAATAGAATGGGGTAGAATTGAGTAGAATATTCCAGACTAGATTAGAATAGTATAGAATAGAATGGAGTAGAACATTCTAGATTGGAATGGAACTGAATGGAGTAGGGTATTCAGGAATAGAATGGAATGGAATTGAATGAAGTGGAATATTCTAGAATAGAATAGATTGGAGTAGAATAGTATAGAATAGAATAGAATAGGAGTAAAATATTCCAGAATAGAATAGAATAGGAGTAAAATATTCTAGAATAGAATGGAATGGAATGGGTTGGAGTAGAATATTCAGGAATAGAATAGAATGGTGTAGAATAGTCTAGAATACAATAGAATGGAGTAGAATAGAATAGAATAGGAGTAGATTATGCTAGAATAGAATAGAATAGAATGGAGTAGAATATTCCAGAATAGAATGGAATAGAATAGAATAGGAGTAGAATATTCTAGAATACAATAGAAAAGAAAGGAATGGATTGGAGTAGAATATTCAAGAATAGAATAGAAGGGAGTAGAATATTCTAGACTAGAATAGAATAGAATAGAATGGTGTAGAATATTCTAGAATATTCTAGAATAGAATAGGTTGGAGTAGAATATTCTAAAATAGACTAGACTAGACTAGAATAGAATAGAATGGTGTAGAATATTGTAGAATAGAATAGATTAGAATAGAATGGATTCGAATGGAGTAGACTATTCTAGAATAGAATGGAATGGAATGGAGTACATTATTCTAGAAAAGAATAGAATGGAATGGAATGGAATGGAGTAGAATATTCTACAATAGAATAGAATGGAGTAGAATAGTCTAGAATCGAATAGAATGGAGTATAATATTCTAGAATAATATAGAATGGAATGGAGTAGAATATTCTAGAATGGAATGGAATAGAATGGAGTAGGATATTCCAGAATATTCTAGAATAGAATGGAATAGAATAGAATAGAATGGAGTAGAATATTCTAGAATAGAATAGAATGGAGTAGAATATTATAGAATGGAGTAGAATGGTGTAGAATAATCTAGATTAGAATAGAATGGAGTAGAATGGAGTAGAATATTCTAGAATAGAATAGAAGGGAGTAGAATATTTTAGAATAGAATAGAATGGAGTAAAATAGAGGAGAATATTCTACAAAAGAATAGAAGAGAATGGAGTAGAATACTCTAGAGTGGAACTGAAGAGAAAGGAGTAGGATATTCTAGAATAGAATGGAAAAGAATACAATGGAGTAGAATATTCTAGAATAGAATGGAATAGAATGGAGTAGAGTATTCCAGAATATTCTAGAATAGAATAGAATAGAATGGAGTAGAATATTCTAGAATAGAATAGAATGGAGAAGAATGGAGTAGAATACTCTGGAATAGAATAGAATAGAATGGAGTAGAATATTCTAGAATGGAATGGAATAGAATAGAATGGAGTAGAATATTCTAGAATTGAATGGAATAGAATGGAGTAGAATATTTCAGAATATTCAAGAATGGAATAGAATAGAATAGAATTGAATGGAGTAGAATATTCTAGAACAGAATAGAATAGAATAGAATAGAATGGAGTAGATTATTCTAGAATAGAATAGAATAGAGTAGAATACTCTAGAACAGAAAATAATAGAATGGAGTAGAGTATTCTAGAATAGAATGGAATAGAATAGGAGTAGAATTTTCTAGAATAGAATAGAATGTAATAGAATATTCTAGAATAGAATAGAATAGAATGGGATCGAATGGAGTTGAATATTCTAGATTAGAGTGGATTAGAGTAAAATATTCTAGGATAGCATAGAATAGATAAGAATGGAGTACAATATTCTAGAAGAGAATGGAGTGGAATGGAGTAGAATATTCTAGAAGAGATTTGAATATAATGTATTGGAAGGGAGCACAATATTCTAGAATAGAATAGAATGGAGTAGAATATTTTAGAATAGAATAGAAAGGAGTAGAATATTCTAGAATAAAATAGAATACAATTGAATTGAATGGAGTAGAATAATCTAGAATAGAATGGAATAGAATGGAGGAGAATATTATAGAATATAGTAGAATTTAGTAGATTATTCAAGAATAGAACAGAATAGAATGGAGTAGAATATTCTAGAATAAATGGAATAGAATGGAGTGGAATATTCCAGAATATTCAAGAATGGAATGGAATAGAATAGAAATGAATGGAGTAGAAAATTCTAGAATAGAATAGAATAGAATAGAATAGAATAGAATAGAATGGAGTAGAATACTCTAGAACAGAAAAGGATGGAGTATAATATTCTAGAATAGAATAGAATGGAGTAGAATATTCTAGAATGGAAAGGAATATAATGAAATATTATAGAATGGAGTAAAATATTCTAGAATAGAATCGAATTGAGTAGAATATTCTAGAATAGAATACAATGGAGTAGAATGGAGTAGAATACTCTGGAATAGAATAGAATAGAATGGAGTAGAATATTCTAGAGTAGAATAGAATAGAATAGAATGGAATCGAATGGAGTAGAATATTCTAGAATAGAATGAATTGGAGTTGAATATTCTAGAATAGAATAGAATAGAATGGAGTAGAATATTCTAGAATAGAATAGAATAGAATGGAATGGAATGGAGTAGAATATTCTAGAATAGAATAGAATAGAATGGAATCGCATGTTCTATAATGGAATGGAATAGAATGGAGTAGAATAGAGTGGAGTAGAATATTCTAGAATGGAATGGAATAGAATGGAATAGAATAGAATGGAGTAGAATATTCTAGAATGGAATGGAATGGAATGGAATGGAATAGAATAGAATGAAGTAGAATATTCTAGAATTGAATGTAACAGAATGGAGTAGAATATTCCAGAATATTCAAGAATGGAATGGAATAGAATAGAATTGAATGGAGTAGAAAATTCTAGAATAGAATAGAATAGAATAGAATGGAGTAGAATATTTTAGTACAGAAAAGAATGGAGTAGAATATTCTATAATAAAATAGAATGGAGTAGAATGGTTTAGAATATTCTAGAAAAGAATAGAAGAGAATGGGGTAGAATATTCTAGAGTGGAATGGAATAGAATGGAGTAGGATATTCTAGAATAGAATGGAAAAGAATACAATGGAGTAGAATATTCTAGAATAGAATGGAATAGAATGGAGTAGAATATTCCAGAATATTCTAGAATAGAATGGAATAGAATAGAATGGAGTAGAATATTCGAGAGTAGAATAGAATGGAATGGAATAGACATTCGTGAATAGAAAAGAATAGAATGGAGTAGAATATTATTGAATAGAATAGAATAGGAGAAGAATATTCTAGAATAGAATAGTGTAGAATATTCTAGAATGAAATAGAATGGAATCGAATGGAGTAGAATATTCTAGAATAGAATGGATTGGAGTAGAATAATATAGTATAGAATAGATTAGAAAACAATGGAATAGAACATTCTAGAATTGGATGGAATGGAATGGAATGGAATGAGTAGAAAATTCTAGAATAGAACAGAAGTGAATGGAAAGGAATGGAACGGAGTAGAATATTCTAGAATAGAATAGAAGGAGTAGAATATTCTAGAATAGAATAGAATGGGGTAGAATTGAGTAGAATATTCCAGACTAGATTAGAATAGTATAGAATAGAATGGAGTAGAACATTCTAGATTGGAATGGAACTGAATGGAGTAGGGTATTCAGGAATAGAATGGAATGGAATTGAATGAAGTGGAATATTCTAGAATAGAATAGATTGGAGTAGAATAGTATAGAATAGAATAGAATAGGAGTAAAATATTCCAGAATAGAATAGAATAGGAGTAAAATATTCTAGAATAGAATGGAATGGAATGGGTTGGAGTAGATTATTCAGGAATAGAATAGAATGGTGTAGAATAGTCTAGAATACAATAGAATGGAGTAGAATAGAATAGAATAGGAGTAGATTATGCTAGAATAGAATAGAATAGAATGGAGTAGAATATTCCAGAATAGAATGGAATAGAATAGAATAGGAGTAGAATATTCTAGAATACAATAGAAAAGAAAGGAATGAATTGGAGTAGAATATTGAAGAATAGAATAGAAGGGAGTAGAAAATTCTAGACTAGAATAGAATAGAATAGAATGGTGTAGAATATTCTAGAATATTCTAGAATAGAATAGGTTGGAGTAGAATATTCTAAAATAGACTAGACTAGAATAGAATAGAATAGAATGGTGTAGAATATTCTAGAATAGAATAGATTAGAATAGAATGGATTCGAATGGAGTAGACTATTCTAGAATAGAATGGAATGGAATGGAGTACATTATTCTAGAAAAGAATAGAATGGAATGGAATGGAATGGAGTAGAATATTCTACAATAGAATAGAATGGAGTAGAATAGTCTAGAATAGAATAGAATGGAGTATAATATTCTAGAATAATACAGAATGGAATGGAGTAGAATATTGTAGAATGGAATGGAATAGAATGGAGTAGGATATTCCAGAATATTCTAGAATAGAATGGAATAGAATAGAATAGAATGGAGTAGAATATTCTAGAATAGAATAGAATGGAGTAGAATATATAGAATGGAGTAGAATGGTGTAGAATAATCTAGATTAGAATAGAATGGAGTAGAATGGAGTAGAATATTCTAGAATAGAATAGAAGGGAGTAGAATATTTTAGAATAGAATAGAATGGAGTAAAATAGAGGAGAATATTCTACAAAAGAATAGAAGAGAATGGAGTAGAATACTCTAGAGTGGAACTGAAGAGAAAGGAGTAGGATATTCTAGAATAGAATGGAAAAGAATACAATGGAGTAGAATATTCTAGAATAGAATGGAATAGAATGGAGTAGAGTATTCCAGAATATTCTAGAATAGAATAGAATAGAATGGAGTAGAATATTCTAGAATAGAATAGAATGGAGAAGAATGGAGTAGAATACTCTGGAATAGAATAGAATAGAATGGAGTAGAATATTCTAGAATGGAATGGAATAGAATAGAATGGAGTAGAATATTCTAGAATTGAATGGAATAGAATGGAGTAGAATATTTCAGAATATTCAAGAATGGAATAGAATAGAATAGAATTGAATGGAGTAGAATATTCTAGAACAGAATAGAATAGAATAGAATAGAATAGAATGGAGTAGATTATTCTAGAATAGAATAGAATAGAGTAGAATATTCTAGAATAGAAAATAATAGAATGGAGTAGAGTATTCTAGAATAGAATGGAATAGAATAGGAGTAGAATTTTCTAGAATAGAATAGAATAGAATGTAATAGAATATTCTAGAATAGAATAGAATAGAATGGGATCGAATGGAGTTGAATATTCTAGATTAGAGTGGATTAGAGTAAAATATTCTAGGATAGCATAGAATAGATAAGAATGGAGTACAATATTCTAGAAGAGAATGGAGTGGAATGGAGTAGAATATTCTAGAAGAGATTAGAATATAATGTATTGGAAGGGAGCACAATATTCTAGAATAGAATAGAATGGAGTAGAATATTTTAGAATAGAATAGAAAGGAGTAGAATATTCTAGAATAAAATAGAATACAATTGAATTGAATGGAGTAGAATAATCTAGAATAGAATGGAATAGAATGGAGGAGAATGTTATAGAATATAGTAGAATTTAGTAGATTATTCAAGAATAGAACAGAATAGAATGGAGTAGAATATTCTAGAATAAATGGAATAGAATGGAGTGGAATATTCCAGAATATTCCAGAATGGAATGGAATAGAATAGAAATGAATGGAGTAGAAAATTCTAGAATAAATAGAATAGAATAGAATGGAGTAGAATACTCTAGAACAGAAAAGGATGGAGTATAATATTCTAGAATAGAATAGAATGGAGTAGAATATTCTAGAATGGAATGGAATATAATGAAATATTATAGAATGGAGTAAAATATTCTAGAATAGAATCGAATTGAGTAGAATATTCTAGAGTAGAATACAATGGAGTAGAATGGAGTAGAATACTCTGGAATAGAATAGAATAGAATGGAGTAGAATATTCTAGAGTAGAATAGAATAGAATAGAATGGAATCGAATGGAGTAGAATATTCTAGAATAGAATGAATTGGAGTTGAATATTCTAGAATAGAATAGAATAGAATAGAATAGAATGGAGTAGAATATTCTAGAATAGAATAGAATAGAATGGAATGGAATGGAGTAGAATATTCTAGAATAGAATAGAATAGAATGGAATCGCATATTCTATAATGGAATGGAATAGAATGGAGTAGAATAGAGTGGAGTAGAATATTCTAGAATGGAATGGAATAGAATGGAGTAGAATATTCCAGAATATTCCAGAATAGAATGGAATAGAATAGAATAGAAAGGCGTAGAATATTCAAGAATAGAATAGAAAGGAGTAGAATATTCTAGCATAGAATAGAATAGAATAGAATGGAGTAGAATATTCTAGAATAGAATAGAATGGAGTAGAATATTCTAGAATAGAATAGAATAGAATGGAGTAGAGTATTCTAGAATAGAATGGAATAGAATAGAATAGGAGTAAAATGTTCTAGAATAGAATAGAATGCAGTAGAATATTGTAGAATAGAATAGAATGGAGTAAAATGGAGTAGAATATTATAGAATAGAATAGAATTGAATTGAATTGAATTGAATGGAGTAGAATCATCTAGAATAGAATGGAATAGAATGGAGTAGAATATTCTAGAATAGAGTGGATGAGAGTAGAATATTCTAGAATAGAATAGAATAGAATAGAAGGGAGTAGAATATTCTAGAATAGAATGGAATGGAATGGAGTAGAATATTCTAGAAGAGAATCGAATGGAGTTGAATAATCTAGAATAGAATGGAATAGAATAGAATGGAGTAGAATATTCTAGAATATAATCGAATGAAGTTGAATATTCTAGAATAGAATGGAATAGAATAGAATAGGAGTAGAATATTCAAGATTAGAATAGAATTGAATGGATGGAATGGAGAAAAATATTCTACAATAGAATTGATTGGAGTACTATATTCTAGAATAGAATAGTCTAGAATAGAATAGAATGGAGTAGAATATTCCACAATAAAATAAAATAGAATAGAAGAGGAGTGGAATATTCTAGAATAGAATGGAATGGAATGGAGTTGGGTATTCTAGAATAGAAGAGAATCAAATAGAATAGAATAGAATAGAATAGAATAGAATAGAATAGAATAGAATAGAATGGAGTAGAATATTCTAGAATAGAATAGAATGGAGTAGAATATTCTAGAATAGAATAGAATAGAATGGAGTAGAGTATTCTAGAATAGAATGGAATAGAATAGAATAGGAGTAGAATGTTCTAGAATAGAATAGAATGCAGTAGAATATTCCAGAATAGAATAGAATGGAGTAAAATGGAGTGGAATATTATAGAATAGAATAGAATAGAATAGAATTGAATTGAATGGAGTAGAATCATCTAGAATAGAATGGAATAGAATGGAGTAGAATATTCTAGAATAGAGTGGATGAGAGTAGAATATTCTAGAATAGAATAGAATAGAATAGAAGGGAGTAGAATATTCTAGAATAGAATGGAATGGAATGGAGTAGAATATTCTAGAAGAGAATCGAATGGAGTTGAATAAACTAGAATAGAATGGAATAGAATAGAATGGAGTAGAATATTCTAGAATATAATCGAATGAAGTTGAATATTCTAGAATAGAATGGAATAGAATAGAATAGGAGTAGAATATTCAAGATTAGAATAGAATAGAATGGATGGAATGGAGAAAAATATTCTACAATAGAATTGATTGGAGTACTATATTCTAGAATAGAATAGTCTAGAATAGAATAGAATGGAGTAGAATATTCCACAATAAAATAAAATAGAATAGAAGAGGAGTGGAATATTCTAGAATAGAATGGAATGGAATGGAGTTGGGTATTCTAGAATAGAAGAGAATCAAATAGAATAGAATAGAGTAGAATAGAATAGAATAGAATAGAATGGAGTAGAATATTCTGGAATCGAATCAATTAGAGTAGAATGGAGTGGAATATTCAAGAATAAAATGGAATCAAATCAAATCGAATAAAATCGAATAGAATCCCATCGAATAGAAGAGAATAGAAGAGAATGGAGTAGAATATTCTAGAATAGAATAGAATGGAGTAGAATATTCTACAATAGAATAGAATATTATGGAGTAGAATATTCTAGACAAGAATCGAATAGAATAGAATAGGAGTAGAATATTCTAGAATAGAATAGAATGGAGTAGAATGGGGTAGAATATTCTAGAATGGAATGGAATAGAATGGAGTAGAATATTCTAGATTAGAGTAGATTGGAGTAGAATATTCTAGAATAGAATAGAATAGAATAGAATGGAGTAGAATATTCTAGAATAGAATGGAAGAAGAGTAGAATATTCTAGAAAAGAATAGAACAGAATAGAATAGAATAGGAGTAGAATGTTCTAGAATAGAATAGAATAGAATGGATGGAACCGAGAAGAATATTCCAGAATAGAATTGATTGGAGTAGAATATTCTAGAACAGAATAGAATAGAATGGAGTAGAGTATTCTAGAATAGAATAGTATAGAATAGAATGGAGTAGAATATTCTAGAATGGAATGGAATAGAATGGAATAGAATAGAATGGAGTAGAATATTCTAAAATAGAATGGAATGGAGTAGAATATTCTAGAATAGAATAGAATAGAAAGGAGTAGAATATTCTAGAATGGAATGGAATAGAATGGAATAGAATAGAATGGAGTAGAATATTCTAGAATAGAATAGAATGGAGTAGAATATTATAGAATATAATAGAATGGAGTAAAATGGAGTAGAATATTCTAGAAAAGAATAGAAGAGAATGGAGTAGAATACTCTAGAGTGGAACTGAATAGAAAAGAGTAGGATATTCTAGAATAGAATGGAAAAGAATACAATGGAGTAGAATATTCTAGAATAGAATGGAATAGAATGGAGTAGAGTATTCCAGAATATTTTAGAATAGAATAGAATAGAATGGAGTAGAATATTCTACAATAGAATAGAATGGAGAAGAATGGAGTAGAATACTCTGGAATAGAATAGAATAGAATGGAGTAGAATATTCTAGAATGGAATGGAATAGAATAGAATGGAGTAGAATATTATGGAATAGAATGGAGTAGAATATTTCAGAATATACAAGAATGGAATAGAATAGAATAGAATTGAATGGAGTAGAATATTCTAGAATAGAATAGAATAGAATGGAATGGAGAAGAATATTCTAGAATAGAATAGAATGGAGTAGAATACTCTAGAATAGAATAGAATAGAATGGAGTAGAGTAGTCTAGAATAGAATGGAATAGAATAGGAATAGAATTTTCTAGAATAGAATAGAATGCAATAGAATATTCTAGAATAGAATAGAATAGAATGGAATCAAATGCAGTAGAATATTCTAGTTTAGAGTGGTTTAGAGTAGAATAATCTAGAATAGAATAGATAAGAATGGAGTAGAATATTCTAGAATAGAAGAGAATAGAATTGAAGGGAGTAGAATAATCTAGAATAGAATGGAATAGAATGGAGTAGAATATTCTAGAATAGAATGTAGTAGAATGGGGTAGAAAATTCTAGAATAGAATAGAATAGAATGGAGTAGAATATTCCAGAATATTCAAGAATGGAATGGAATAGAATAGAATTGAATGGAGTAGAATATTCTAGAATAGAATAGAATAGAATGGAATGGAGAAAAGAATATTCTAGAATAGAATAGAATGGAGTAGAATACTCTAGAATAGAATAGAATAGAATGGAGTAGTCTAGAATAGAATGGAATAGAATAGGAATAGAATTTTCTAGAATAGAATAGAGTGCAATAGAATATTCTAGAATAGAATAGAATAGAATGGAATCAAATGGAGTTGAATATTCTAGTTTAGAGTGGTTTAGAGTAGAATAATCTAGAATAGAATAGAATAGATAAGAATGGAGTAGAATATTCTAGAATAGAATAGAATAGAATTGAAGGGAGTAGAATAATCTAGAATAGAATGGAATATAATGGATTAGAATATTCTAGAATAGAGTAGAATGGAGTAGAATATTCTAGAATAGAGTAGAATAGATAAGAATGGAGTAGAATATTCTAGAATAGAATAGAATAGAATGGAGTAGAATATTCTAGAATAGAATGGAATAGAATACAATAGGAGTAGAATATTCTAGAATAGAATAGAATGGAGTAGTATCGAGTAGAATAATCTAGAATAGAATAGAATAGAATGGAGTAGAATAATCTAGAATAGAATGGAATAGAATGGAGTATAATATTCTAGAATAGAATAGAATGGAGTAGAATGGGGTAGAATATTCTAGAATCGAATAGAATGTAGTAGAGTATTCTAGAATGGAATGGAATAGAATGGAGTAGGATATTTTAGAATAGAATGGAATAGAATAGAATGGAGTAGAATATTCTCGAATGGAATGGAATCGAATGGAGTAGGATATTCTAGAATAGAATGGAATAGGATAGAATAGGGGTAGAATATTCTAGAATAGAATGGAATAGAATACAATAGACTATAATATTCTGGAATGGAATTTAATAGAATGCAATAGAATAGAATGGAGTAGAATATTCTAGAATAGAATAGAATGCAGTAGAATATTCTAGAGTAGAATAGAATGGAGTAGAATACTCTGGAATAGAATAGAATAGACTGGAGTAGAATATTCTTGAATGGGATGGAATGGAATGGAATAGAATAGAATGGAGTAGAATATTCTAGAATTGAATGGAATAGAATGGAGTAGAATATTCCAGAATATTCAAGATTGGAATGGAATAGAATAGAATTGAATAGAGTAGAAAATTCTAGAATAGAATAGAATGGACTAGAATATTCTAGAACAAAATAGAATGGATTAGAATATTCTAGGATAGAATAGAATGGAGTAGAATGGTGTAGAATATTCTAGAAATAATCGAAGAGAATGGAGTAGAATATTCTTGAGTGGAATGGAATAGAATTGAGTAGAGTATTCCAGAATATTCTAGAATAGAATGGAATAGAATAGAATAGAGTAGAATATTCCAGAGTAGCATAGAATGGAATGGCGTAGAAAATTCGAAAATAGAATAGAATAGATTGGAGTAGAATATTATGGAATATAATAGAATTGAATAGAATAGAAGAAGAATATTCTACAATAGAATAGAATGGAGTAGAATATTCTAGAATGGAATAGAATGGAGTAGAATGGAGTAGAATATTCTAGAATAGAATAGAATGGAGTAGAGTATTCTAGAATAGAATGGAATAGAATGGAGTAGATTATACTAGAATAGAATGGAATCGAATGGAGTAGAATATACTAGAATAGAATGGATTGGAGTAGAATATTCTAGAATAGAATAGATTAGAATAGAATGGAATAGAATATTCTAGAATTTGGAATGGAATGGAATGGAGTATAAAACTCTAGAAAAGAATAGAATGGAATGGAATGGAATGGAATGGAGAATAATATTCTTGAATAGATTTGAAGGAGTAGAATATTCTAGAATAGAATAGAATGGAGTAGAATTGAGTAGAATAGTCCAAAATAGAATAGAATAGTATAGAATAGAATGGAGTAGAACATTCTAGATTGGAATGGAATTTAATGGAGTAGGGTATTCAGGAATCGAATGGAATGGAATAGAATGGAGTGGAATATTCTAGAATAGAACAGAATAGAATAGAATGTAGTAGAATATTTTAGAATAGAATAGAATGGAGTAGAATGGAGTAAAATATTCTAGAAAGGAATAGAATAGAATAGAATAGAATGGAGTAGAATAATCTAGAATACAATGCAATAGAATGGAGTAGAATATTCTAGAATAGAGTAGAATGGAGTAGAATATTCTAGAATAGAATAGAATGGAATGGAGTAGAATATTCCAGAATAGAATTGAATAGAATGGAGTAGAATACTATAGAATAGAATAGAATTGAATAGAATAGAATATTCTAGAATAGAATAGAATGGAGTAAACTATTCTAGAATGGAATAGAAAGGAGTAGAATGGAGTAGAATATTCTAGAATAGAATAGAATGGAGTAGAATCTTCTAGAATATAATGGAATAGAATGGAGTAGAATATTCTAGAATAGAGTGGAATCGAATGGATTAGAATATTCTAGAATAGAATGATTTGGAGTAGAATATTCTAGAATAGTGTAGTATAAAATAGAATAGAATGGAATAGAATATTCTAGAATAGAATAGATTGGAATTTAATGGAATGGAGTACAAAATTCTAGAATAGAATACAATGGAATGGAATAGAATGGAGTAGAATATTCTAGAATAGAATAGAATGGAGTAGAATGGAGTAGAATAATCTAGAATACAATGCAATAGAATGGAGTAGAATATTCTAGAATAGAGTAGAATGGCGTAGAATATTCTAGAATAGAATAGAATGGGGTAGAATATTCTAGAATAGAATGGAATAGAATACAATAGGAGTAGAATATTCCAGAATAGAATAAAATGGAGTAGAATGGAGTAGAATATTCTAGAATAGAAAAGAATAGAATAGAATAGAGTAGAATAATCTAGAATAGAATGGAATAGAATGGAGTAGAATATTCTAGAATAGAATGGAATAGAATGGGGTAGAATATTCTAGAATAGAATGGAATAGAATGGGGTAGATTATTCTAGAATAGAATAGAATAGAATGGAGTAGAATATTCTGGAAGGGAATGGAATAGAATGGAGTAGGATATTCTAGAATAGAATGGAGTAGAATAGAATGGAGTAGAATATTCTAGAATAGAATGGAATAGAATAGAATAGGAGTAGAATATTTTAGAATAGAATTGAATAGAAGAGAATAGAGAAGAATATTCTAGTGGAATGGAATAGAATGGAATACAATAGAATGGAGTAGAATATTCTAGAATAGAATAGACTGGAGTAGAATATTCTAGAATAGAATAGAATGGAGTAGAATACTCTGGAATAGAATAGAATAGAATGAAGGGATCCAAAAAATGTGGTGCTTATACACAATGGAATACAACATAGCGATTTGAAATGAGAAAATATTGATATTCGCAGGGAAATCAGCAGAACTTGAACAAATAATGTTGAGTGAGAAAAGCCTGTAACACAAATAACAAAGGGGCATAGTCTCCTTGATATATGAGTGCTTGTGTGCGGGCTGGGAGAAGAAAGTAGAGACCAGGTTGGCAAAACAAATATCTTCTTTTCAAATGGTATTTCCACAGGTTTGGGTCAAGGAATTTACATTATGTATGTAAATCCAAACAAGTACTAAACATAAACAGGTGTAGAATAGAGCTATCAGTGGATCCCAGTAGCTCACCAGCATATGGACAAATGATCATATAATATGAGGATAAGCAAAAACAACTTCAAGAGGATTGCACCGGAGAATTCTGTTCTTGACCTTACATTTAAAGTTCTAGGTGAATTTTCTGTGGCATAGTCTAAATGGGTTACTATATATGATTTTGGTACACTGGGAATTGCACATATGTCTCCCTGATGTAGGGAAGGGAAAGAACACTGAGTGTGTGGGATATCAGAAAGTGTGTACTGACTGCCTTATTATGTAACTGTATCCCTTTTGTACAGCACATTGTCAACCAAATAAATTCTAGCCTCACCCTGAGACCTTTTTACCTCTATATATCATGTCAACTTAGCTTACAAATATTAAAAGCATATTTATGAGTCATTTTATATTGATTTTCCATGATATCTACTTTTGAAGGCTACAGCTCAGGGAATACGATTTTGAAAATCATGATAGCAACAATAGTTTAAAATTTAGGACGTGTAGCAGATTTTGTTTCCTTGCTTTAGATTAATGATATTGCTTGTGACAACAAACTCTCAAGGTAACCAAAAACAAGACGAGAAATCATACTTTATCATTTGTATTTAGTTAATTTGTTGAGACCAAAAAGAAATGAAAGGAGACCTCTACTGGCCTTAGTAAAATCTCACGACATCGAAACAGATTCTGGCTCCCCTAAACACAGGTGTCTAGCTATTTTCCAAACAAGAAGATTGTAATCTCTTGGGGAATTTCAGATTTTAAATATTAAAGTTAGTGAATTGTGGGATATATCTTGTTG
The DNA here is from genome assembly GCF_023159225.1 of Perognathus longimembris pacificus. NCBI lineage: Eukaryota > Metazoa > Chordata > Mammalia > Rodentia > Heteromyidae > Perognathus > Perognathus longimembris. The sequence goes on along the minus strand of NW_025959851.1, from coordinate 1,152,518 downwards.
CTAGGGAAACGTATTTCTAAACAACCCTCACATAACAGAAGTCCTTACGTTTATCTGAATTAGAAATATTTACAAAAGATATGTTGTGCTAATATTTTCGGTTATAAAGAAAACGAAATTAATACCATCAATTATTAGTCGGTCTGAGTCTGGTTTGAGAATGGCCTGGAGACACATGATGAGTGCTCTATACCACAGGCTACAAGAGAAATGCAAATCAAAATGACTATCATATTAGACATAGCCCCAAAAGAATGTCCATTATCAGGAAAAATATTAAACATAAAAAAGGAATACTGTTAATAAGAAATGTTGGAAGCCTTCTGGACGAAAGGAATGCTATTAAATATTGAAACAGATATATACTTGTTCAATAATGGTGCCATATATGAGCTACCAATGGGTAGTAAAAGGGGAATCAAGCCTTCATAACTCCTGCATCCCAGATGCGAAATCACAAAGAACTATTACTAATTTCATAAATGGTGGTCAACCCCCCCAAACCCCATAACAATACTGATGAAATACAGAAAAATGTTCTTGCTATGACAGCTGAAATTGCCAGAAGAATCAACACAGGATCCCATAGAAACAAATGTCAGGAACACAGAAACTATTTCTTGATGGTACATCAAAAATAAGGAAAGAAATGGAAGTAAAAATAGATACAGCCAACTCCTCATCTAAAGAAGACCCTAATATTTTGAGGCCAACAGTGCATGAAAAAGAATCAAAATTCAACTACTTAACATAAGGAACTACCACATGGAGAGCTGATCTAGCTACCAATAACAGGTCAATTTCCATAAAGCTAATCATATTGGAGTCTGCATATCCAAGGACCGAAAAGAAGAATCGAGAATCTCATGGTCTAAGACAACTCCGCTGATATTCGACAGAGGGACTATCACACTTCAAAATGCCATCAAACTTCATGAAGGATTTATCCACGAAACATACGACAAATTCAGGAGACATAATCTGCACATTGTTGGAAAGAATAAAGGAATAGTATATCAGAGTAGAAATATACCACACATATTCAATAGAATTATTGCAGAAAATTACACCAATCTCAAAGCGGAAGCCTTACAGAAGCAGAAGAAGCATCCTGACCACAGAAGAGACCATAACCTAGAGGAAAAACCACTAGACACAAGAAATTAAAGGATTCAGAATTCTACAACAAGAAAAACATATCAGAATCATGTCAAACCTCTCCACTAAAATTTGTGATGAAGGACAGCCTGGAAGAACACAATTCAAGCACTAAAAACCAGCAACTATTTGGATATCCACAAAATTAGAACACACATTCGATGGAAAAATCAAAACCGTCCACAATAAAGAAAAAAAAAGGAATATAACAACAAAAATCAGTCCTGCAGAGGCTACTAAGGAGGAACATCATTGAATAGAAAACAATCCACAAAAAGGAACCCAGGTAAAAGAAGCCAAGAGGAAACCAAATTAAATTAATAAAGAATAAAGGAATGAAGTAAAATGCAGGTTAATAAGAAAATGGAAGAGAAAGGACCACACTAATCTAAACAGTAAAAATCTAAAACTCAACTCTCCAAAGAAAAGAAAATGAACTGTGGATTGGATCCAAAAACAAGATCCATCTATGTATTGTCTTCAAGAGACCCATCAAAGAAAAAACAATGAAATCATTCTTTGAGAAAAAGGATGGAGTAGGATCTTCCAAGCAAATGGACATACCAAAAGGGAGGAGTAGCCAACCTGATTACAAAAAGTTATACTTCTCATTGAAATGAGGGCACAAAGAAATAGATAGTCCCTACATCTCAAAACTGGGAAACATCTAAGAAGAAGTTATAAAAATAATGAACATATACTCACCCAATATTTGAGACGCTAAATATGTCAAAGGAATTCATTCAGAACTACAGTCAAAGATGCACCTGAATAAACTAGTAGTGAGAGATTTTAATACTTCACTCTCACCAAGAGGCGACCTGACACACAGGAGAAACAAGACTGACACAAGTAGTAGTACAACCATTTTCCACATGAATGTAACAGACTTATTCAAAGGTTTTCAACATACAGCTATCAAAACCAGATTCTACTCAGCATCAAGTGTAACATACTCCAAAATATATACTAACATTGTCCATGGACAGAGTTTCTGCAAATACAAGAGTATTGACATTACTCCATGTATTCAATCTTATCAAAGCTGAATCATGAAGGATTTTCAATTCACTTCTGTGAAAATGCTGGAGTAGCAGCAGAGCCCTAGCTAAACACATTCTGACATTGCAGTTTTGCCCCACCAGAGAAAATCTTATGCTTAGAAAGACAGCTCAAGTAAGTTATATCAGTACAGGGATTTTGGCCAGGAAGAAAAAATATACTTTGCTAGCCTGAAAACACAGATTTTTGTTCCAGTTGGCAGTCCACCCACAAACCAGTGCTGGTGCCCAGACATTTCCTCATACTCCATGTACCTAAAGCACACAACAGCAACCAGGAAAAAATCCTCCACACAACAGCAGACAGACCTGGATTGCAGACTGAGCACCGACAGGCTGAAATAGCAGAGAAAGTGTGAGTAACTCTAAAAGTCATTCTCACTGGTGCCACTAGAGGGGAATCTGGAACTTAGCCCTTCCACCTTTGCTAGAGCACTGGCATAGGGTCAGACCAGACTGGAACACAAAAGTGGGCCTTCAGAAAGCAAGGATGAAGGGGCCATCTTTGAAAAATGTCAAGAGGGACCAATCAGAGAGAGCTAGCTCTGGTCAGGAGAAGGACCCCTTCCCAGATATGAGGGTCGTCCTATGCCATGGCTCAGCCAGAGGTGCACCGCCTTGCCCATTGAAATTTCTAAATTGAAAGCGAAAGCAGCAAACAACTACCAGCGGTATGGAAAAACCAGATGGGATCAAACAGTTCCCAAGACAGATAAATGGTCCCTCCACATAGGAATCCTAATTCCCAGGCTGAAATGGAGCTGAATCCCATAGCTAGCTCTGCCCAATAGGGTGATCCGCCTCAGAGGGGAGAACCTCCCCCAAGCAAGAGAATCACAGCAGGGTAAGCCAGGAGAGAAGCTCCCCGCCTTGCTGAGTCCACAGCCTATTTAAAAACATGAGTTAAAGGCAATGGCCCAACAAGACACTAGAGGAGACAGGGTTCCCCAAACTGTGCATGTGCCCCATCCACAGAAGATACCCAAGTCCTACTTGCAAGCTGTGTGAACCAGAGGGACCCAGGATTTTACCAACAAGGGATGCAGTTCAAAGCAGATCCACCCCCGAAAATTGAAAGCAAGTCAAACACGGCAAGCAACAAAATATACTCCTGACCATCGCAAGGAAACCAGAGATTAGAAAGCCCATCCAAACAAGGAAGACTCCATTGCTTTTTCCAATATTTTTTAAGCTTTTATTTTTTTTTCCATTTCTGAAATGTCATTGGGATTTTTTATTCTTTTTACCTGTTTGTTTTTAGCAAAAAGTTTTTTTTATTCGATTTTCTAGTTTTTTTTCACTTTTTTAAAGTAAATTTTCTCTGTTTTGTGCATTTGTCTTCCACAATTTTTTCTTTATTTTCCTCTTCACATTCTTTCTTTAAAATTACTTTCCTTGGAATAACACCCCCACTATGCTCTGTTAACTGAATTGATTATCCTTTTAAACGTCTTCTTTCTACCAATTCTGCTCTTCTTCACATTTCCACGTCACTGTAAATAAACCAAAATCAGTACCCTCCCCCATATAATTTTACTCTATTCTCTTCACTGCTGCTAACTGACCCTCCTGACTTATTTACAGGAACTCCAGATTCCATTGAACTCAGGTTCTTGGATAGAGGGTATCCCTGCTCAATCAGAGTGAATCAAATGGACTCAGAGACAGAGCCTGCCAGTCCAAAAAGAACTTAATATCGTAACAAAAGTTGCTCATATGATTGTAACAGTAAATACGTAACTACTGAGTAGAGAGTGCAGGATTGTATTCTTCAGGAACATCAATCTCATATTACATATAGGTATACAAGGTATCTGTATATAATTGTGAACTTCAAAGATTTACACAGAGCATGGTAAGGTATGCATGAGGTCTTCAACGGTGCTCACAAATGTTTGTAGATTGGATTTCCCAATCCATATGGGCAGAGGAAACACAAGAACGATTGCAAAAATTGGTGTCTCATTTCACTGTCAAAACAAACAGGAAGCAGAGCAGTCAATCAAAGAGAAGACAACCATCAAAATGCTGTACAAAGTCTACTGATAAATATGATAAATGAAAATTGTGAATCTCTCCAGGAAACTATTCTAGAGCATGAAGAGGCAAAGCAAATTTAATGGAGAGGGCTGTGAATATGGCCTGGTGGCAAGAGGGCTTGCCTCCTACACATGAAGCTCTCGGTTTGATTCCCCAGCACCACATATATGAAAGATGGCCAAAATGGGCGCTGCGGCTCAGGTGGCAGAGTGCTAGGCTGGAGCGGGAAGAAGCCTGGGATGGTGCTCAGGCCCTGAGTCCAAGGCCAAGGACTGGCAAAAAAAAAATTAATGGAGAATATCATGGCTTCCACAAATAGAAAGATAAATGAACTTCAAGAGTCAAATGAAAAGATAGCTACCCAGCTGAAAGATTTGAGAGATAGCACTCAAAACCAAGTTAATGAAGTTAATGCAGTAAAAAAGTCAATGCAGGACCTAAAAGATGACATGGAAAACATTAGGAAAGAACAGAGGGAAGAAAAAGGGAATCAAAATCAAGTAACTAGCCTAGATTCCCTACTAGCTGAAGCAGAGGATTGGAACTCAGGAGCTGAAGATTCTCTAAAGTTGATGGAGAAAGTTCAAAAATCAATACAAACCCAATCCCATCGACAAAACAGATCACTCCATGAGCTCAAGACACAATCAGGAAGCCCAATTTAAGAATAATATGTATTGAGGAAAACCTGAAGAAATAATTTAATGGAATAGGCAACAAAACATTAGCCAAATCCTTCCAAAATATCCAGAAGGATAGGCCTATAGAGATACAGGAATCATTTACAACTCCAAACCACCCAGAACAGAACAGGACATCCCACCAATAAATGTGATCAAAACAGGATCAATACACTCCAAGGACAGAATCCTTAAAGCTGTTAGGGAGAAGAAAACAATCACATATAAAAGAAAAGCAATTAGAATTACCCCAGACTTCTCAGCAGAGACCATAAAAGCAAGGAGATCCTGGGATGAGGTATACCAATCCCTAAATGAAAATAACTACCATCCAAGAATATTGTACCAAGCCAAACTCTCATTCAAAACCCAAGGTCAAATAAAAGCCTTCCACACTAAGGAAAACGTGAAACAATATATCGCCACCAAACCAGCTACACATGAAATCCTCAAAGACATGCTATAAAGGGAAAATAATCAAGATCACAATACAGACAGAGAAATGAACCCTAAATAGTAAACTAGAATACTAGATCAAGAAATGGGAATACACAGCTTTTAACAAGGTAGATGTAATGAAAGGAACAAACGATCACCTCTCAATCCTAACTCTCAATATTAATGGACTTAATTATCCAATCAAATGACATAGGCTCATAAGTTGGATCAAAAATCAAGATCCATCTTTCTGCTGCCTCCAAGAGACACATCTATCCAGCAAAAGTAAACATCTCGTAAAAGTGAAACGATGGAATCAAATCTATCAATCCAATGGCGCCTATAAACAGGCTGGCATAGAAATCCTAGTATCAGATAAAATTGACTTCAAATTAAAAACAGTAAAAAGAGACAAAGAAGGTTACTACATTCTAATAAAGGGATCTCTGCTACAGCAGGATATAACCATCCTATATATCTACACACCAAATACAGGAGAACCTAACATCATCAAATGAACACTACTGACTCTAAAATCATTCACAGACCCAAAGACATTGATAATTGGGGAATTTAACACTCCACTATCACCTTTGGACACATCAACACCCAAAAACTGAACAAAGAAACCAAAGAAATAAAAACCTGCGTAGATCAACTAGACTTAACCAACAACTACAGAATATCGAACCAGCAATGACATAGCACACATTCTTTTTGGCAGCACATGCAACATTCTCCAAAATAGATCACATCTCAGGACACAAAGAAAATCTGTACACATTCATAATCAAGAAAACCATTCCCTGCATTTTCTCAGACCACAATGGAATATAAATAGAGTTCAACTCAAAAAGGTACATGGAGAGTAACAACTCCAGTGGGTCATTAAAGAAATTAGAACAGAAATTCAAATATTTATGGAATTCAACCAAGATGAGTATACAAACTACCAGCTCCTTTGGGACAAAGCAAAGGCAGTACTCAGAGGAAAATTTATATCTCTGAGGACGTAAACCAACAAAGTGGAGAAACAAAAATTTAAGGATGAGACTCAATAATTTAAGGATGCACCTAAATCACCTTGAAAGAGAACAACAAGCCTAACCTGAAGTAACTCGAGGAACACAAATAATTAAAATCACATTATAATTAATGAATTAGAGACAAGGAAAAAAATCAAAAGAATCAACAAAACAAAGAGTTTGTTCTTTGAAAAAATTAACAAGGTAGACACACACCTAGGAAACCTGACCAAAAAATAGATAGCAGCAAACCCATACAAACAAGATCAGAAATGAAGCAGGTAACATCACTACTGAAACTTCCAAAATTAAGACCATAATAAGGGACTATTTTGCAATGTTTATGCCCCAAAATTTGAGAACATGCATAAAATGGATGATTTCCTAGGAAAAAATTGATATCCCTGAACTCAACCATGAAGATTTAAACCTTCTTAACAGACCCATATCCAGCATTGAAATAGAAACACCAATAAGTGATCTCCCATGCAAGAAAAGCCAAGGTCCAGTCGGATTCAAAACAGAAATCCACAAGGCCTTCAAAGAAGAACTCACACCAATATTTCTCAAATTCTTCAATGAAATTGAAATAGAAAGTTTACTACCAGATACAGTCTATGATGCCAGTATAACTCTCATCCCCAAAGCAGGCCAGGACTCATTACAGAAAGAGCACTATAGACCTATTTACCTCATGAACATAGATGAAAAAATTCTCAAAAAGCTTCTGGCAATCGACTTCAACAGGTCATCAAAAAAAAATCATACTCCCTAACCAAACTGGATTCATCCCAGAGATGCAAAGTTGGTTTTATATACACAAGTCAAATAATGTGATCCACCACGTAAACTGAAGCAAGGTAAAGAACCACATGGTTATGACTGTGGAAGTGGAAAAGGCATTTGATAAAATATCATCCTATACATAAAGAAACCCATAGACTCTACTCCCAAGCTACTAGAGCTAATACAAAATTTTGGGAAAGTTGCAGGGTATACAATTAAACCCTCAAAAATCAATGGGCTTACTATATGCTAATGACCTGAATGCCGAGGCTGAAATCAGGAAAGCAACTCTTTTTGTAATAGTCTCAGAAAACATAAAATACCTAGGATGAACCATAAACAAAGATGGAAAAGACCTCTAGGATGAGAACTTTAAAAAACATGAAAAAAGAAATTAAGGCAGAACTAAGGAAATGGAAAAACCTCCCATGGTTCTGGATTGGGAGGATTCATATAATCAAGATGCCAATATTGCAAAAGGCTATCTACAAATTCAGTACAATACACATTAATATCCCAACACCATTTTTAATGTAATCGATGAAGAAATTCAGAAATTCATATGGCACCATAACAGACCCAGAATTGCAAAAACAATCCTAAGCAGAAAGAACAGTGCTGGAGGAATTACAATCCCCAATTAAAGCTGTATTATAAAGTTATAGTATTAAAAACAGCTTGTTTTTGGCACCGGAGCAAGACTGAAGACCAATGGAACGGAATTGAAGGCGCAGAAATAAACCCAGAGAACTATGGCTACTTAATCTTCGATAAAGGAGCTAAAAAAATAGCCTGGAAGAAAGATAGCCTCTTTAACTAATGGTGTGGGCAAAACTGGTTCATCACATGCAACAAACTAAAACTAGATCCTTATATATCAGTATATCAGCCTGCACCAAAATCAACTACAAATGGATTAAAGACCTCAAAATTAAAAAAGATGCGCTGAAAACACTAAAGGAAGAAATAGGAGAAACCCTTGGGCTCCTTGGCACAGGACCAAATTTCCATAACAAAGACCAAGAAAAGCTACAAATTGAAGAAAGACTGGACAAATTGGACTGCATCAAACAGCAGAGCTTCTACAGGGCAAAGGGCACAGCTCGCAGGATAACCTGAAGCACACAGATTGGGAAAAGATCTTTACTGGCCATACAATGTACAAAGGGCTCATATCTAAAATATATGCAGAATTAAAAAAATTAAATTCCTCCCAAACAAAACCGCAAAGAACCAATAGCCTCCTCAACAAGTTGGCTAAATACTTACAAGAGACTTCTCTATAGAAGAAATGAGAATGGACAAGCGACATAAAAACAAAAAACAACTGCTCTACATCACTAGCCAAAATAGAAATGCAAATCAAAACAACATTGAGATTCCACCTCACCCCCGTAAGAATGTCCTGTATAAAGACAACTAACAATAACAAGTGTTGGTGGGGATATGGCCAAAAGGGAACTCTACTTCATTGTTGATGGGAGTGTAAAATGGTTCAGCCACTCTGGAAAGCATTATGGAGATTCCCCAGAAGGTTAAACATAGAGCTCCCCTGTGACCCAGTAACCCCACTTTTGGAAATCTACCCAAAAGACCACAAACAAGAACACACTAACGCCACCAGCACAACAATTTCATCGCAGCCCAATTTGTCATAGGTAGAATATGGAACCAACCAAGAAGCCCCTCCGTAGACGAATGGATCAGCAAATGTGGTACATGTACAAAATGGAATTTTATGACTCTATCAGAAAGATTGACATTGTCCCATTGATAAGGAAATGGAATGACTTGGAAAAAATTATACTAAGTGAACTGAGCCAGACCCAAAGAAATATGGAGTGTATGGTCTCCCTTATAGGGAATAATTAGCAGAGGTTTAGGCAAGTCACAGAAATGGATCACAAGAGCCCCAGAGTTATACCCTTATAAACACATAAGATGATGCTAAGTGAAATGAACTCCATATTATGGAAACGATAGTTATATCAATGTTGTAACTACTTTCAACGTGCTATGTGCAACCATAGCTTCTATTATTGATAATTTTCTTGTATCCCCTTCCTATGGTGTACCTGCACTACCATTGTATCTTATCTGAGTACATTGGAAAATGTGTATACCGGATTTAGAACTAGGAAACTGAAAGGGAATACCAAAATCCAGAGACACAGTGTCCAAAAGACAACCAAATATAAAAGCAAGTCTTGCAAAACTGTTGGAATAAATGTACTTTACAACTTATTGTGGGGCAAGTTGAAAGGGGAAGGGTGGAGAGGGAATTAAGGAGGAGGCAACAAACAGAATAAGAAATGTATCCAATGTCTAACATATGAAACTCTAACATCTCTGTACATCATTTTGACAATAAAAATTAAAAAAGAAAGAATAGCCATTTTGTTCTTCCAATGGAAAAAAGGAAGAAAAAAAATCTGATTTCCAGTTTTTATTGTATTTTTTCATTTAAATTTACGATATCTTAAACATTTAAAAATCTTTTAATTACATTTGGAAATTGAGTATTAAAATAGGGAAATGCCCTGATATATGCAAAAGTTATAGTAGTAGCAGATTTTGATTCATTCAAACAAATTTCATATCCACCATAAGGTATAATTTATAAGGTATAAGGTAAATATTGTTGGCTGCTGGCTACTTGTAAAAAGTTTTTTATTGTAGAAAGGAAAAGGGTATGTACATGTGTATAGATTTCTCTCTCAGTTTCTCTTTGTATCTACATATCTACATGTTATCTACACCAAGACATAATTACTTGGCAGAATGTTGAGGTAATCGATAAACAATTCAGGATTGTCTGGCATGATCCTATTTCCTACAGCTTTCCCAAATGACAGAAAATGCTCTTGAGTGACATAACATGAATTTCATAACATTCTTGTGGAGAGTTCCACTTCCTTCCATTTAACCTCTGGTACATGGCAAGAAAGAATAGATAATTCTCCACACCTTGGAGGTGTAACGGAGTATTGGGACAGAGTTTAGGACCGTGGTTCAACGTGTACAAGAGTCCGTTGTTTGAAAGTGCCCTTTACCAATTGTTTCTCTGAAGAAAGGAAAATTAAAAGTTTTGTGTCATTAAATGAAAGTGGGTGTTTTCTCAGTGGATTTTGCGTTCAGCTTTTCTAGAAACAGGAATATATGAACATTGAGGATAATTCAGTTTGTTGATGCCAAAACACTCCATAGCAGGAAGAACAGTGCTGGAGGTATGTTAATATCTACTTTCAAACTTTTTGCAAGCTTCAGTTTGAAAATCTTTTTGGTCCTGATACAACAAAAGGCCAAAAAACAAGAAAATGCGATTGAACACACAGAAGTCATCATATACACCTATGACACCTTGGTTTTCGATAATTAAGACAAAAGTGCACAGATTTGTATAAAATCTCACAACCACATTAAATCACAGTATTGTACAAAAGGACGCCCATGGAAATGCTAAGCTCCATATGTCAAATTATGAAGAGAGAGGAGAGCACAGAATATGAGAGAAGATATGCAGTAGCTACTAAACAAATAGGGCTCTCAAATACAAAATATTCTTGAAACACAAAAAATTAAATCACCCCAATGTAATGCTCAAAGAAAGAACTCGGGCTGTTGACTTCAATAGAGGGTTCTTTGAAGACAAGAACTAATAGGATCAGTGAAGGAACGGACACCATATCTAGGCTTATAAGAATTGCAAATCAAAACCATATTAAGATTCCACTTCCCCCTTCTTACAAGGGTGATTGTCAGGAAATTTAGTAACAATGGATGATTGCAGGGATGTGGACAAAGGAAATGATACAATAATTCTTTGGGCTGTGGGGTGGGTTAAATTTCTTTAGACACTCTGCAAAACAATACACCATTTCTGCAATAAAATATATACATAGATTATGATCGAGCAATCTCAATTGTGGGCATTCACTGTACATATCATAAAGAATTGCCCATGCTAAACTTCCACCATGATCATTGCAGCATTCTCTTAAATAGCCAACATATGTAACCAACTCTTCTGGCCCTAAGTTGATTAATGGAACAACAGAAAGTGGTTTTATATTTAGAGTGGAATTCTAGGCTTCCTTCAGAAAGAATGATATCTTCTCATTTGAAAGGAAATGGAAAGCCTTGGGAAAACACTATGTCGTGTGAAGTGAACCAGTGGCAAACAGAGCCGATGGATTCGCTGAGTGGTAAAAATGGCATACATGCCTAGGATTTTCCATGCAGAGTGTCACGGTTTCTCAATACTTTGGACATATAATAACACACAATCATGGTACTAGTAATGATCTCAAACATATGGCATCCAGAGGTTTCTTTATTTTTTACCTTGAAATCCTTGTTTGAAATTATTCCCTTTGATTTAATTTTCTGTGTTTGAAAACCAGGTGTCGCTGTAGTAGAGCGTGGAGCTCTTAATATTGTCTCTTTCTTTATTGTAGTAAGGAAATGACTTCTTCACCCTGTGAGAAGTACAATTGGTGAAGGAATGCAACAAAGAAATAGAAATTGTTGTAAATAACCATTCAAAGTTGCTGAACAGTTGATTGGAAAGTGAAGCAAGAGAAAAATTAGGGAGGGATTACCACGTTTGACAAATTTTATATACCCTATCTTAGAAATGCATTTCTATGTTGATCACCATGAGACATAACTTTCAAAGACTAGGCACACACACAATGTCACTCACTCAAACACACACACACACAAACTCACACACACAATCAAGAGTTTGCTTCTTTCTGATTATCTACCAACACTTGTAATATTTCCAGCAATGCACAAATTTTAATGAATTTTGAATGTTATTTTTTGCATACATGGAAAAATCTAGTTCCCACTGCAAAATGCATGTACACTTAATTTGTTTTCATTTTTTTTTCATATTTCCAGGATGATATACAGTGGGGTTACAAAAACATGCTTCATATAGTGATTACATATCTATATCTTCTCATACCTGCTATCCCTTCCTGATTTTTCTCCCTTAATCCCTCTGCTTCACCCCTCCAACCACTCCCTCGATTTCTTAATTATTTACATATTAACTCTATGTTTTAGTAATTCTTAATAATATTATAAAGTAAAATAAACAGAGGTCTCATCCTACATGCTCAGTGTCACATTCAATTCTCAAAATTCTTATGTCCTCTATGCTTAGCAATTGTAAAGCAATTCATTCCAAAATGGTGATACATGCATTTACCTCTCTTTCTTTATGCTTCCTGTAATCTGTTCCTCTTTTCCTCTGATATATATCTTCCTAAGTCGCTTGATTTGCTCAGTTTGTTCTGCTTACTACCCAATTCACTTGGTGAGCCCTTTCTGCTCTATTCCCCACCCCATTTTTCATTCATTCTGTCTTGCAAAATGTCCTATTTAACGAAGTCAAAGAATCCTTGCGTATTGTCACACTCTGAAATTATTTCGATATTGAGAATCTTTCGTAGTAACAAAGGCTCACAGAGTTGAATTGTTTAAAAGAAAAACTCCCATAAGTTTTTTGACTCACCAAATTGATGTTCACATAATGTCACATGAATTGAAGTTCTATTTTAATGAGGTTAATTTTGTGATACTTTCTTACATGCAAGAAGACATAATGAAATGAAACATTTAATGCTCATGTAATCCTAACTGAAGAACAATCGTAGGAGGACTGTACATGTTAACGTACTTAGATTTCCATTTAATGATCATAATTGCATTTCTCCTACCTAACTGTGCTTTCTCAAATATTAAGTGATATAATTCTATAAGGAAAGAAACACCTCCATTGATGTCAGAATTAATTGTAAAGAATATACACTGTAAACAAATTGGAGGTTTCAATGATTAGGGGAGGGCTGGGAATATGGCCTAATTGCAAGAATGCTTGTCTCAATTATTAGGGGAAATCAAAAGACATTCATATGTTTAGACATTTTTTTATTATTTTTACTCATAGATAAGACAAGGAGAAATACTTGTTGAACACAGGGTAGGGCAACCGATTATTTCTACAAAGGCACAAATAAAAACACAATTTTTTCTTTCGGTGCATAGAGTGCTAACACATATGTCTGTATTGTGTCTACAAACACTAGAAATATCCTTGGTTCTTCTAGAGGTACTGAAAATTGAACAATTGCCTATTATCATGAATGAATTCCCTGCTTTCTTAACTTCCATATACACTGAAACCCATTAATTGGACAGCTTCTGGAACATTATAATTGGACACTTGTGTTTCTTGACCCACGTGGAGGGAGTTGTACAGGTAAATCAATGAAGAAGTCATCATTTTAAGGACCCGGGCACATTTTTCAAGCCATACCCTAGATTATGCACATAGAGACACAAACCATGTAATGTCACCTAGTCTTAGGCCAAAAATAGTAAATATTTATGAGTACATGAGAAGTAATAATCCTAAGATTTCAATCCAAATTGGTAATATTTGAACTACATTTCTGTATCTAAAATTTTATACAAAACACAAATGTAAAAAGAAGGCATCATTATAGGGAAAGTGTCTTACAAAGTATAGAACAAAACTATGAGTACATGTCTAAATTTTCACAGGTACTCTCATCAATCCGCAAGTTGACAAGGATATTTTTGTTGTTCTCCCGCAGAATAACTTGCCTTATCACTCCACATTCTTGAGTTTTCATCCTGTTTGTTATACAAATAAAAATCACAAGGAATCACAGATTAAAGAAGAGAAAATAGCGTCATGAGTTTTGCCCTATGACAAAGCATCCATATATTATTTTTATTGTAACAGCAGCAATGGGTATTGACATTAAATGATAAAGGAAAAGTGAATTGCTTTACTGTGAGCAAACTGAAATATAATATTGATTTAGCTTAAGAATTAGTGCAGGAAATTTATCAGGCAATGTACAATAAAAACGTACTTTATCCAAAGATATGAGTTAATGATTCATAGTTATTGGACATAAAAGCTTTCTGCGTTTGCGAATCATATATTTATTTATATAAATTAGACGTTGTCTGTGTTAAATGCTTAAAAGTGGGTTGTGCATGTGGTATGTAACAATAGACACTGTATCACTTCTATATTGAGGCCCATCAATTTAAAATTTACAGTGTTGGTCATGATATAAGGCTAAACAAAGGGTTGGAATACCTCTCTTTTATAAGCCCATGGGAAATACCAAGGACTGTAACAGATATTCCATAATGACTTTGGGCTTTGTTAAGGCAAATAAAGAAAACTTATGAATATCACTGGAAATATTTTATTCGTATGATTCTTTAAGTGTCTGTTCTCTATTTTGCCTTCTAAGAGCTGTTGTACAACAGGCTACAAATAAAAATGGACTGTTTCAGATTGTATCATGACCTAATTTAAGAATACTATCAAAATTGGCAAAATTGACAATGATGTAATTCAGGGAACTTTAAGGACAATTCTAAGAGCTATCATGGGTCTCTCTATCCTTAATCTTAATCAATAAATGCATCTTCATTTGTAAGTGTGCAATGTCCAAGTACTTGAGCTATATAAGCGTTCAATTATATAATAGAGATATAAAAGACAGTGTAGAGAAATTGATTATAATTTCATAAATATATGCATGTTAACTGCTGTTTGAATAGTTCAAGTCCACAGGCTATTGTTTGCTGTTTGTAATGAGCCTGTAGTGTTGGAGAATTAAAGTCTCCAACCAGTGGAAAAATTTAGCCCCGGCACGGTTACTCCGATGCCTCATTAGCACACTAATAGGCCTTTGGGAACACATTCCCAGTAAGGAGTTTCTGGTGTTTGTGGGCAAAGGAAGCCACCAGTTGTTGTGAGAATCTCCTTTTTCCCCCTACTTAGCAAGTCTCCCTGAGGAGACTTGCTTGACCAGCTGCCTTTAATGTCAGATTCTCACTATAAACAGAAAAGTCTCCTCACTGTTATTTTCACAAGTACTTGGAGAAGTCAAGATTGAGATAGTAGCTAGTAGATAATTATAGTTCTACCTAGGTTGTATACAGTTCCTTGCTTTGATATCAACAATCTTTGTAGTCACTACCTCCTGTAATTAGAAAGGCATTGTATCAAGTTCCTGCCCTCGCAATAGGAAATTTCCTCCACTTCTGTATTTGAGACAAATGTCATGCTGTATTGATCTTTTACCCTGTAATTGTAAAATTGGTTTCTAACCCTATATAAACCCTGGCCCTCTTGGAATAAAGTATGCATTGGTTCACTCGCCTTGCATCCCCCGTGTCCTGATTTCGACTGCAGTTACCCAGGTTCAACATCTGGCGTCCGGACCCAGGGACCTGACAATTGATCCACAGGAGATTGGGGAACTGCCGAGCTCTCGGGTGAGGTGAGAGATATTTTTAATTCACAGGAGACAAGGGATCTGTGTGTAATTCACAGGAGACAAGGGGTCTGTGTGGTGAGCTCCTATTCTTAAAAAATTACGGGGTTATGGGACAAGCTAAACCAACTCCATTTTCTAATTTTATCCACCATGTATTGAAACTGGACGGAGCTATGGTCTCGTGTTCACAAAGAGATGAGTGTGTACAGGTAGTGGAGTATAATCTATGGTTCCCAGAGGGAGATACTTTAGATTTAGAAGTCTGGGAACGAGTAGAGAATAATATGGAAAATGAATATCGGTGTGGAGACAAGGTTCCAGTTACATTTTGGTCTGTTTGGGCATTAATACATACAGCCGTGAGCATGATGTCTCCTGATGCTATCATAACATCAGCTGCTGAGCCAGAGGCTGATGTGGAAAAAGCTATGAAGACTTATAATTTGTCCGGGGAGGTAAAAACTCAAATTGGGCAGGAGCTAAAAGACATGGCAACACCTGAACTATCGCCTGTCAGTGTTGTTAAAGAAAAATTAACATCAAATAAGCCTTCAGCCTCTACCTATGCTCCTTCAGAGAATGATGCTAATTTAGGCAGCTCAGCAGTGCAGTCAAAGTGCTACAGATGCTCTTTCGATCTGCCAGGGGCAGTCAGGAAGGTGAAAGTAAAGAACAAATAATTGCGGCCGCGGAGCCCACTTTTACTTTAATTAATCTAAGTCCTATGGTTCTGCTTCTCTCTCTTGCTATCAAACTTTTCCTGTCATTGAACCCCCTCCAACCAGAGGTGTGGCACAGCCCCGTCATTATCAAGATATTGACCAGATTCACTCAATTTAGGACAGCTGTAATACAGGGCCATCTCATGGCTCCCTTCCAGTGAAGGAGGCTTCCCCATCATCTTTTCTTTACAACCAGGCACTAGCAGGGGAGCTGACACTCCCTGTTTTAGTCCATCAGCCTGGAATTGGGGAAGGACTAGTGATTTTTCTTTTACTTCTCAAGAGAATTTTTACTGCAATTGCACTTTTAATTTGCGCCTGCGCTACATGTTTCATGTGTCTTTGTCCTTGTTTGATTAGTTGTGTTTCGTGTGGAGTGCTAAATTGGGAAGAAAGTCCTCTGGTGGGCGGCCTCGGCAGGTTGATTGCCAGGGGATGGAAATCTCCACTGGGGAGGATCCCCCTGAGAATTTTCAGGGCCCTATGGACTTTCCATCACTCTGGCTGGCAGCTTGTGGACGCTGGACATGCCATCCAAGGCGTAAAAGCCTCTGTTTCTATGTTCTGTTTTGTCTTGACTAGTTTTGTCTTTGAGATTGGTACCAGTTTTAAACATAAACTTTTGTTTCCCTTATTTCTGTTGTCCATTTACATGTCTATGGGCAAGACATTTACTAGGTACTGTGTCTCCTTATGCAAGAAGGCAGAAAAAGTGCAGGCTGCTAAGAGCTGAGTTCAAACAGCTGGCTAGGCTAATCTTAGCCTGAGAGTAAACACTAAGAGTCAAGTGCTAGGTGGACTCAGTAATACTCCAGGGGACCCCAACCCAGTTATCTTCAGTGTTTAGTATGCTAAGATACTTTGCTAAAACTAATAGGCCCTAGCGAATAAGACTAAACAATGCTAAAATCATTCATTAAAGGTTTTGTTTTAAGTTTTGGTCATTACAAGAGTAAGATTGGAAAATATACCTTTTGCCACTAAAAAATGTACGGCTGATAGTTGTTTGGACTGCTTTTAAGTTCTGTTTACATTTATACCTACATATGTGAATGTATGTATGTGTGTGTGCGCGTGCACAAATGTATGTGGGTGTGAATGTGTTCAAGATTAAAAATGTATGATGTAAAAATAGGTTAGTTTAACTTTAAACTTCAAAAGATCATCGAGTTTGGGCTTTACCAAAAACTTTAAAGGATTATTACTTTATTTTAAAAGGAACTATAGTTAAAAAAATTCTTTAATTCATGGTTAAAAATAAATAAATAAGAACTTAGCATGGGCCCTTGAACCTATCCTCAGTAGTGAGGGGTAAACTGACAAAAGTGCAGTTTAGCCGATCCACGTGATGGGACAGCCATAGGGTGGGAGAGGGCAAGCTGGCCCCAAGGCAGTTCATCAAGCTCTAAGGAGTAGGATGGAGATAGGCCCATTCTATAGGACAGGCCAATGGAGGCCTTTCTTTTATTTCTTTTGTTTTCAGGTATAAACATTGGAAACCTCAGGGTAAAATGTATGATTTGACTGATACTTCTAAAACTGCCCCTTAGGATGGATTAAAATTGGAATATCTTAAAGGAGAGTTAAAAGTTTATTTACCTGATATAACTCGATTTCTGTACAGGTTTGCAATTTGGATGTATCAAAAAGGCAAATATGCTAACTCTGAAATCTCATGGTTATAATTCTGGGGCACACTGCTAAGTGTACTCTTGTTACAATTGTTTTGGGTATCACTTTAATGAATCAGGTACTACAATTTTTAAGTGTAAACTGTACTGTAACAGTAAGATTAACTATCTTAAGTCACATATAATCAGGTAAATATTTTAAAGTATATAAACTAATGGGGGATAGAAGTACACAACTTTCATTAACTCTCTGTATATAGGAAAATGGCTCTTTTAAAGCAGACAACCAGGAGGCAATGTGCCCCCTGGGCTTCAGTTTTTCTATGCAAATACAGGCTGAGGTAAAGGTGTGAAAGCCTCTACTTTAAAAGGTTTTAGAATGCCTTTCTAGATAAGAAATTTGGAAGTGAAAAACAAGCAGCATGAAGCAATGGGTGATACCTAGGCTCCAGATTTCTTTTAATACAACCAGGCTTGGTAAAAGACTTGAGATCAAAAATGTATTCTGAGATATGAAATTTAAAATGTTTGTTTTAAGTTGGATATAGGAAAACGATGGCTATCAAGATGATTGTTTAATTACTACTCCAGTTTGTTTTACAGGTTTTCAATAAAATGATTTATTATTTGCTGCACCTGATAAAAATATTGTATCAAAATTGTTACAAATTTTGCCTTTAGACTTTCAACAGTATAATTTAATAATTGCCCCTGATAAAATTCATTTAAACAGAAGAACCATTTAAGTCTGGGATATTTAGTTAGAAGACAAGTAATTACCCCCCAATTAATAAAAATTCGTACTGAAGAGTTTAAAACTCTTAATTTTCAAAAGTTACTAGGGACATCAATTGGCTTCACCCTTCCTTAGGAATTCCCAGAATTCCTAATCTATTTTCCATTCTTCAAGGAGATTCGGATTTATGTAGCCCTCAAAAATTAATTGACACGTCAGGAACTGCTCCTAATAAAATTTGGCAAATGGATGTAACACACATCCCTGAATTTGGCCGCTTACAATATGTGCATGTATCCATTGATACATATTCTTCTTTTATTTGGGCAACTCCTCTACCAGGGGAAAAAGGGACTCATGTCATTCAACATTTACTAGAAACATTCGCAGTTATGGGGATTCCTTCTCAAATAAAAACTGACAATGCACCAGCTTATTCCAGTAAACAAGTATGAAAATTTTTAGAATTTCATAACATTTTTCATGTTACAGGAATTGAATACAATCCTCAAGGTCAAGGGATAGTAGAAAGAGCTCATTATACATTAAAAACACAAATTACAAAACTAAAGAGGGGGAGTATGGATAGTACTGAGGGATATGCAACTTCTATGAAAAGTATTTATAAAACAGCCCGAGCTGTCATTGCAGAAGCATTATTTGTCCTTAACTTTTTAAATTTGTCTCAAGGAGATGTTTTAGCAAGAGCTGAGCGACACTTCCTAGCTCCGCCTATGCAAAACAAACCGCAGCCAGTTTGGAATAGATTGGGGGTTGGGCTAGATTGGGTCCCGGGGAGTTAACCCAGGGGCGAGGGTATGCTTATGTTTCTACAGAAGACAGCCCATCTTTCTAGCACCTGCTCCAGTGGATCCAGCAACAAACACCCCTCTGTGCATCAAGACCGGGGTGAAACATTCTCATCCAAGTGATAAGGCCATTCTAATGGACAGGTGTGCACTGGTAACCTGTAGGGGCTACATCAGAGGTAATGTATTGGGCCTATATTTCTAACCCTCCTTTATGTCCATACTTATGGACAAAAGCCCCTGTCTCTTTTACATCTATTACTAATTTACTCTCTCCCCCTATGGGTCTGGCATTCCAGTCTTTCCTATGGAAGAGGAAAGATCATTTAACTTCTCTTATTCTCAGTTCTCTAAAGCTATCTGTCAAGGCCGTTCCCCATGTTACCCTTTTAGATATCAATATTGGATTCAGCATGGAGGTTCATATAACTCCAGTAGAACTCGGCTGATTAGACTGTCTTCCTGGTCTGCGGGATCTCATACCTATAAATTAGATAATTATCCTAGCCCTGCTGGCCTGCCTAAATGTGACAATTTTACTTATCTGAACCTGACCTTTACTGAAAGACGTTGGGAAAGTTGTCGAGGAATTTTTCCAACTATTTGGAATACATCCCAGCATACTTGGTATGATTGGGGACCTTTTGGTGTGTGGTTGAAAAACTGCACTGAATATAACTCATCTTGTGACCCTACTTTATCTATGAACATGTCCAATGCCATGTCTGCTAAACAGCTTTTAGGGTGGTTTGGAGCAGGCTTTAGTGACCCCCGGCCTGCTCTCGCCCATGGAAACAGGCTATTTCCTCCACAACATCATCTCTAGAAATTAGCAGCTTCTCAGGCTCCTGTATTGCTGGCCAATGGAACTTACTCAGGAACTAAAGGATCCTCCGCCTCCTACAACTTCACAGTTGTAAAGACCTATAATATCTCTGCTTGTGTTCATTTTCCACAAGTACTGATGGTCGGCCCCATAAACATAACTAAGAATGCCATTACCTGCATAAATTGTAAATTGTATACTTGCTTGAATAACAATGTCACCTTTAATTTTAGTCAAGATAGGATCATGATTTTAACCCAGCGCAACTCCCTTTGGGTTCCTGTTCGCATGCATCCTCCCTGGGCTGGAGGACCTGTACAAGGATTGGTAATGCAGTTTTTCAAGCGGCTTCTGAGGAGGAGGAGTCGTGCCATTGGACTGATAATTGCAGGACTTGTTGGACTGATTGCCATTGCTACAACTGCAGCAGTATCCGGAGCCGCATTGCGACAATCCGTACAAACTCATGACTTTATGGTGCAGTGGCACCAGGACTCCCACAATCTGTGACAACATCAGCTGGAAATAAATGCCCACCTTCAAGATGAGATAGAAGCTGTTAAAGGAGTGTTTTGGCTTGGACAGAAATATCTGGCTTTACAGCAACGATTGTTTTTGACTTGCGATTAGAATTCTAGTCATGTCTGTGTAACACCTTATAAATATAATGCCTCTGAATGTGAATGGAATGATATACAAATGCTTATAGATGGAGCCCTACTAAATGGTACGTTAAGTGAACAAAGTTTGTACAGGGAGGTTTTTGAAGCTTTTCAAAAGGAATTGCCAGATGCCTCTTCTATTGATGATATAGCACAAGGACTAGCTCAGACCTTAGAAGGACTAGACCCTAGGGGGTGGTGGCAAAGTATTACCCATAGTGTTGGAAGTGCCTCTATTGCCTTGATACTTATGTTATGTGTCTTTTTCTTAGGATATTGTTCCATCATAGCTATAATGAAGCGTTTCACTAGGAATAATTCCTCTGATGTTTTACTAACTGCCCTTAAACTTTCTAGAGAAGCGGCTGTGGAAAATTAATAAAAAAGGGGGAATTGTTGGAGAATTAAAGTCTCCAACCAGTGGAAAAATTTAGCCCCGGCACGGTTACTCCGATGCCTCATTAGCACACTAATAGGCCTTTGGGAACACATTCCCAGTAAGGAGTTTCTGGTGTTTGTGGGCCAAAGGAAGCCACCAGTTGTTGTGAGAATCTCCTTTTTCCCCCTACTTAGCAAGTCTCCCTGAGGAGACTTGCTTGACCAGCTGCCTTTAATGTCAGATTCTCACTATAAACAGAAAAGTCTCCTCACTGTTATTTTCACAAGTACTTGGAGAAGTCAAGATTGAGATAGTAGCTAGTAGATAATTATAGTTCTACCTAGGTTGTATACAGTTCCTTGCTTTGATATCAACAATCTTTGTAGTCACTACCTCCTGTAATTAGAAAGGCATTGTATCAAGTTCCTGCCCTCACAATAGGAAATTTCCTCCACTTCTGTATTTGAGACAAATGTCATGCTGTATTGATCTTTTACCCTGTAATTGTAAAATTGGTTTCTAACCCTATATAAACCCTGGCCCTCTTGGAATAAAGTATGCATTGGTTCACTCGCCTTGCATCCCCCGTGTCCTGATTTCGACTGCAGTTACCCAGGTTCAACACTGTAGGGTTTGAAAAATTTTTTAAAGGCACAACGCATTAATATTATAATGTGCAGATGATACTGGGAATATTTGTGTTCTATGTGGATCAACAAAGACTTTATTTTAGACTAGATTTAGTTGAAAACCATGTTTATTACAGTCCTAACAAGGTGTCCTGAGACATACCTCGGTGTTCATGACTCCTACAAAATTAACATAGTGATGTATGCTCCCCTAAATAATTAATAAATATATTACACTATTGATTTTGCCATGGATGGAATTGATATAAGTTGAAACACTATTCCCACATTTCAAACTAAAATTATGACCAACGTTCAGAAATGAATTACACACAAAAATAAAATGTCAATCAAAATGGATCAATATGAACCTATTAGCACAGGAGATACCAAAGTAGCCAGGTAATGATTTTCAATACATTTGGAGACAAAATTGAAGCAATTATTTTGTGCTCAATTTCACCTGTTAAACAATCAGATTCTTTCCTACTACAATAATTACCATGGAAACACTCAGTTATATTTATCCTGGATTTCAAAATTTGAGTTACCATGGAATCACATAAAAGGATATACCCAAAGATATTAAATGGAAAATAATACTGTAACAGCAAACTACTTTTGGAGGATATCTCACTTTCAAATTGAGACATACCACTGAAGATATGTAAGATTCGGCAACTCCACTGCTTCTCATAATTGATTTTTGCAGTATGAGATTGTATAGATTTTCAGAAGCAAAATTATGTTCGGTGCAGTTTTGTAACCACAAACCAAAAGGTCTAGGATAGTTGTCTATCTTATAGGTGTGAGATCTCACAGACCAAAAGGACAGTCTAACCAGCCGAGTTCTACTGGGATTATACAAACCTCCATGTTGAATCCAATATTAATATCTACAGGGTTAACATGGAGAATTGCCTAGACAGATAGCGTTAGAGAACTGAGAGTAAGAGATGTTAGAAGCTCGTCCTTCTTCCATAGGATAGACTGGAATGCCAGACAGATAATGGGGAGAGATTATGTCAGGACTAGAAGTAGAAACAGAGACGGGGGCTTCTGTCCACAAATATGGATACAATAAGGGAGGGTTAGAGTTATCGGACCAATACAATATCTCTGAATTAGCCCCTGCCATAGAGTTACAAGTCACAAGTTAACAGAGCACACATAAGCAGGAGTATATGTTCCAGACTCAGCACTTTTCCAGTAGAGAGCACTACCTGTTGGGCTTTGTGAGACAGTGCTTTTACCTGTCCCCATGAGGGCAAAGGGCCCTCATGAGTGCAACATAAGCATACCATCGCCCCTGGTTTAACAACTGCCCAGGGGCTGAATGTAACCAAACCCCCAATCTAATACAAACCGGATGTGGCTTGTCGAACATATGCGGAGCTAGGAAGTGTTGGTTGACTTTGGCCAAAACATCTTCTTGAGGCAAATTTAAAAACTTAAGAACAAATAGTGCTTCTGCAATAACAGCTCAGGCTATTTTATAAAGACTATTCATAGATGTGGAATACTCCTAAGTACTGCACATATTCCCCCTATTACCTTTTTAAGTTGTCTTTTCAAATTACGGTGAGTTCATTCTACTCTACCTTGACCTTGAGGTTTATATTCAACTCATGTAACATGGAAGATGTTACGAAATTGTAAATATATTAGCACTTATTTACTGGTATCAGCTGGTATATTGTCAGTTTTTATTTGAGAAGAAATCGACATGACTGCACATGTTTCTAGTAAATGTTGAATGACATGAGTCCATTTATCCCCAGGTAGAGCTCTGGTCCCCCAGAAAAAGAATGTGTCAATAGTTCAAGCACATCTTTTAGGCAGACAAATTCAAGGATGTGTGTTAAATCCGTTTGCCAAATGTGTTAGGAGCCAAGCCTTGAAGATTACCACCAAGGGGAAGTGTTTGTAAATGCAAGTAGCACAGTTAGTAACAATTTGCTTAGGTTGTTTAAGAGGAATTTTATTTTATTTTATTTTATTTATTCCAGTCCTGGGGCTTGGACTCAGGGCCTGAGCACCGTCCCTGGCTTCTTTTGGGCTCAAGGCTAGCTAGCACTCTGCCACTTGACCCACAGTGCTACTTCTGGCCATTTGCTATATATGTGGTGCTAGGGAATCAACCATGGCTTCATGTATATGAGGCAAGCATTCTTGCCACTAGGCCATAATCCCAACCCTAAAGGGAATTTTATATGAGACAGGTAAATGACTTGCATTAGAATGCTGAGCTGCATGGTCTTCTTTTGCCAAAATAAAAGAGACTAAAGCATCTACATGAAAATTACCACATGCCATAGGACCTGTCAAATGAGAATGAGCAAGAATATGAATGACATACAGTGAATGCTGTCTTTGGCATAACTGGCTTTGAATTGTTTAAATAGTGAATCTAGTTGGGGGGTTATGTGATGAATAACAGCAGAATATATATTGCATAAAACATGTGCAGCATAGGTAGACTCAGTGATTAAATTAGAAGGTATTAAGAAATTCTGTAAAGCATATATAATGGCCTGTGATTGATTTTGTGTGCCTATTGCCAGGGAGTGAGGAAAACTTGATATTTACCTTCTGTCCAAAAAGCACATTTGTTATTTTCAGTACTATTTTCAAAAATATTAGGAGCATTTAGAATGGGCTTAGAAAGTCAAATATTATCAGTAATATAAATATGTTATTGAAATAATTGCCTTAAAGGGCTAGAAAGTAATTGGTATAAAACTTCTCCATTAAAGCCATTCAATAACAAAGGGAGGAGATCAGAGGTTTGTTATGAAAATTTGAATTGTTCTTTAGGTGTGAGGATGATAATCAAGTAGGTGTCTTGCCCACTGATTTTCAGGCACCTTTTACAGCCTTGCATGATAATAAAACTGATCACCTCCAGACATGTGGTTTACATTTCAGACAATGTGTGCCTGGTACATATCAAAGTCTTGTTATACTGTTTTATTTCCCCTGTGGGGTAGACTATGTAAGTAGATTTAATAATCCATTAGAGACAGATAAATCTACCCGGGATAAGAAATTTTGAGTCAGGGCTTTTTCTACTGAAAGTAATTCTTTACTTTATTCACTAGTTAATACACAAGAGCTATTTAAATTCAAATCCACTTGAAGAATGGGGAATAAATTATGCAAAGCATATGTGGCATTTCCTAAGGAAGCATGAAGCCAATTAATGTCCCCTAGTAACTTTTGAATATCAAGAGTATTTAATTCTTCATTACGAATTTTTATAAGTTGGGGGATAATTGCTTGTTTTTTAACTAAATACCCTAGATACTTGAATGACTCCTCTGTCCAGATTTCATCAGTGGCAACTAGTAAACCATATTCTTGCAAGTGGAAGGGCAAAATTTGTAATAAGTCGGACGGAATATATTTTTTTGGTGCAGCAAATAATAAGTCATCCATATAAGGAATACATGAAACCTGAGCAAATATTTTCCTAATATGTTCTAGTGCTCTGTCTACAAAAGTTTGACACATAGTAGGTGAGTTTATCATGCCTGGTGACAATAATTTCCATTTAAACCTTCTATGGGGTCCTTGGAGATTAATCTGACTTAAAGTAAAAGAAAAGCATGATTGGTCCTCATCAAGTAAGAAAATAATAAAGAAACAATCTCGCAAATCTATTAGTATAATATGCCAATTTTCAGGATGCATACATGACTGCGGCACCCAGCTTGTAAAATATCCATAGGCATCATAGCTGCATTTAGAGCTCCTCAATCAATGAGCAATCTCCATTTGCGAGATTTCTTTTTAACATCAGAAATAGGAGAGTTCCAGGTAGAGATAGAACCTCAATATTATTTGAAGCTAACTGATCTCCAACAAGTCGCACTGAGGCCGCCAACTTTTCCTTAGATAAAGGCCTTTGCTCACTGCAATCTGGACAATCTGTCTGCCAAGAAATCTTACTGAGAGAGACATGCTTCTGAACATCAAGGGAAAACTAAATGCTCTCCCCACTGTTCTAAGAGGTCTAGTACAATTACGTTAATAGGTACTTACAAAAATTATGGATTAAAAATGGAACGTTGGCCTTCACCATCAGTAATATCCTGATATTCAACACTCTGTTTAATAACTGAAACTGGTGTACTACTGACACCTTTTATTCTACGTTTGATAGTTTGAGTCACCCTGAACCGAGGCCATTCAGTCTGTCTGATTATTGTGATGTCATAGCCAGTAGATAGCAATGCTTCAAATTGTCTCTTTCCTATATAAAAATTATAACAAGGTGGTTTTTATGCTTCATTTAAAGTCCAGAAAACATATTGATATTTCATACTGCCAAAATCTCCTTGACAAGGGTTTGCAGAAGTTCATATAGACATGTAAGCAAAGAAAATCAATTGTGCAATAAGATCACCAGAATTAATATCATAAGGTAGAGGGGAGGTAATAAGGATTTGAATATGTCCTATGTAGTCAGAGTCAGTTATTCCTGATACAACTGACACCCCTTTAGCAATTAAACTGGAACGCCCCCAAAGTTGGCCCCAAGTCCCCCATGGCAAGGGCCCGTGTATGCAAGTTATAATTCTGGAAATTAGCAAGGAAAGTTAAGGTTTGGCTTGAGGGAAGTTCCACTGTGGCATTCCCACTCGGGGCTGGTTGTAACGAAAAGATGGTGGGGAAGGCTCGTTCATAGGAATGGGACCATGAGGCTTGCCCTTTGCCCCCTTTCCTGAACACCTTGTACTTTCTCCCTGCGCTGCTCCCTATGAAAGGGGAAGCATATTTCGATCAATGTCAATATTAGATCAAAATTCTTGGGCCCAATGTACTCCACGTTTGCAGCCAGGGAATTTCCTAGGCGACTTTGTATTTGCCAGTTTCCTTTTAACACAATTCATTTTAGTATCCCCGTGTCCACACAGCCAAAACATTTTAATTTCCTGGATTTAGGAACTTTCACACTAGCAACCAGAGTTTGTCCCAGTAGCTTCATCTTTTGAATGCGTGAAAATACGTTCCGACAAGCCTTGACATATGCTAGTACATCCTCAATCTCCTTAACAGGCAGATTAGCAGACTGACAATCTTCATTAGTATTCTCAATTGCCAGTAATTTAATTAATTGATCATGAACAGAAGCGCCTTGTTCTTTTCTATAGATGTTTTTCTGAAGACACACTATGAAGACAACGTAGGGTTCCTGGGCCCCTTGAATAAAGCAGGCCTAAGAACCATCCTTTTCACTGTGGTGACGGACCCAACCCCATGCATCTACACATATCTCCTGCAGCCACTGGTCAATCTCCTTTGGGGTATTTACTTGATTCTGGGGGGTCTTGTAATCCCCAGTGCCTGTTCGTATAGCATGTTGTATTCTGTGAAGGACAGCATTTAGGGACTGAGCATTTTAACCTGTTTTGGCGGACTCAACATCATTATACCACATTAACCATTGTAGATGTTGCTCAGGTTTTAATAATGCCCTACACTTAATCTTCCAATCCTCAGGAGCCAAATTTTAATAAGCAGAAACAGTTGTCAACCTTAACTCTAACTTCAGCGCCTGTGGTGCATATAAAGTTACCGCTTTCCACAGCTGAGTGAAATGGGCCATATTGATACTTTCATAATGAGGGGACTGAGCTTCTCCATCGACTGAAGGGGGTCAAATAATGGGGAACCGTCGATAGTGAGGGAGAGGAACAAAGTTCTCAGAGTCAGAATCTGAAGAAGAGAAAAGTAAAGGCAGGCGCTGCAGCAAAGTTCTTTTCTTCATAAGACTCATACTCATTGAAGTCCTTGGCAGATATGGAGAGCCTTTCAGCACACGGACTGCCCTGCTGAGCTATTTAGAATGGCTTCATTTTCTGAAGAAACATTGGTAGTGGCCAAAGCTTTAGCTTTTGGCTCTACCTTTTCTCTATCAGAACTGGCAAGAGATTGCTCAGGTGTAGCCATCTCTTTAACTCTGGCCCAATTTGAATTTTTACCTCCTTGGGCAAACTATAAGCCTTCATAGCTTTCTCCACATCTGCCTCCAGTTCAGTAGCTGATGTTACCACAGCATCGCAAGCATGATATTTAGCGCTGTTCATTTTAATGACCAAACAGACCAAAATGTAACGGGAACCTTGTCACCAAACTGATATGCCTTTTACAAATTATTCTTTACTCCCTCCCAGAATCCTAAGTCTAAAGAACCTTGCTCCGGGAAATAAGGATTATACTCCATTACCACCTGCATGCACTCATCTAATTGTGAACACAAGACCATAGTTCTGTTAAGTTTCAGTACAAGGTCGATAAGATTAGAAAGAAGAGTAGATTAAGCTTGTCCCATAAACCTGTATTATTTTATCTATTAGGAGCTCACCACTCAGTTCCCTTATCTCCTTTCATCAAAATATCTTTCACCTACACTCGAGAGAGAGCTCAAAACCAGTTCAGCAATCTCCTAAGGATCAGTTATCAGGTCCCTTGATCTGGAACCCACTTGTTGGACCCGGGTATTTCTTTTTTGTATTTTTTATTTTTTTCCAGTCCTGGGCCTTGGACTCAGGGCCTGAGCACCATCCCTGGCTTCTTCCCGCTCAAGGCCAGCACTCTGCGACCTGAGCCACAGCGCCACTTCTGGCTGTTTTCCATATATGTGGTGCTGGGGAATCGAACCGAGAGCTTCATGTGTAGTGCGCAAGCACTCTTGCCACTAGGCCATATTCCCAGCTCTGAACCCGGGTATTTCTAACTGTAGTCAGGACACAGGTTATGCAAAGGAGAGTGGTCCAAAGCATACTTTTATTTAGTAGGGCCAGGGTTTATATCGGTTTAGAAATCAATTCACAACTTCAAGAGTAAAATCATTGCACAAGTATATTCATATAAACACCAAAGTTGTGGATGTCACTACTGTAACAGATGCTGCTATCTCAAAGGTTGTTGCTACTACGAAGTTGTCAATACTACAATTTGTCAGCTCTACAACAAAGGATCAAAGCAGTCAAGGCAGAAATCTATTACCTAGCTACTATTTCCTCAAGACTAATTATCATAGATTATTGACTTCCCACTTAATTGAGAAAAGCTTTCATTGGAGCAGCTGGACAACAAGTCTTCCCAAGAAGGCTCTATACGTAGGGCAGAGGGTGGAGCAGAGTCTCATGACAAAGGGTCATCCTTTGGCCAACAAACACAGGAGACTCTTTAATAGAGAATTTTCTCCAAAGGCGTATTAGTTTGGTAATAAGCATCAGAATGTCTGTGCTGAGGTTAAATACTCCACACTTCGGAGAAATTATTCTCCTACAGAAGTGCAGGTTTTCTAGTCATATCCTGGATCCTGTTGCTCAGAATGAATCATGTGCTGTGCTTTGGCTGTTCTTTTGAAGAATCTACATACAGTTTTCGAGAGTGGTTGAAGTAGTTTACATTCCTAGCAGCAGAGCAGTAGATTTTTCCTCTTTCACGGAATTCCCTCGAGCACTTGTTGCTTGAGTTAAGGTAATTACTCATTCTGACATTGGAAACAAGTTATCTCAGGGTTGTTTTTATTTGCATATCAGATACTGCCAATGATGGTGATTATGTTTATGTGTTTCAATATTTTTATTTCCTCTTCAGTGTAATCTCTTTTTAGATCCATGGCGAAATTTATGATTGGTACGTTAGGTTTTGGAGGGAATCATTTCTTGAATCCCCTGGATATGAATAATATTAGCAAGTTATAACATTTGTCTGTTGCAAATTTACCATCTGCTATTTGGAAAAATGGTTTGTTAGGTCTAGGAATTTGGAGGAGATTTATTTGGGTCCTTCAGGTATAAAAACATAATATCAGCGAATCGGGACATTTTGACATTTTCTCTCCCTATTTGGATCCTCCCTATTTGGAGCTTTCTTGCTATGGCTAAGGATTCCAGAAATATATTAAATAGGAGAAGAGAGAGGTATTATCCGTGTCTTGTTCCTGGTTTTCAAGAAAATGGTTTTAGTCCTTCCCATTTAGTATGACTTAAGCAGTTGGTCTCATATATATGGCTTTCATTGTTTTAAAAAGGGTCTTCCTATTCCTATTTTCTTCAGGGCTTTGAAAATTTATTGCTTTGTTATTACATTGAAGGTTTGGAGCAGCCACTCTGAGAATGATGTGATTCTTCATCTTACCTATGTCAATTTGGTGGATTGCATTAATAGTTATGAATCTGCTATAGCAGGCTTCCAGGTGTGGAATGAAGGCTAGTTGGCCATGATGCATGATTTATAAAATCTGTTTTTGGATTCTGCTTGGCAATATTTTGTAGAGCAGTTGTGCATCTTTCTTCGTAAGTGAGATTTGTTTGTAATATCTTTTTTGGGGGTCTTTTCCTGGTTTGGTGACGGTATTTGCTTGAAGAAACAGGTTTGGGGTTTCTCACTCTAAATCAATTTCACGGGTGAACTAGGAGAATATTGGTGTTTTCCCCACTCTTAGAAAGTTTTATAGAATTCTGCGGTGATTGCCTTTTATATATTAGAAGAAATTTCATTGCTTCCTGTATGTCTTCATAATTCATGTGGTTATTTAATTGATTTATATGTTCTTGCCTCAGGTTGGACAGTTTATATTTCTGTAAAAATCTACCTATTTCCCTAAAGTATTTATTCTTTAGTGAGGGAGTTTCTGGAAATACTTGTTTCTGAGGTTTTGGATGTCCTGGATTATTCTGGCAATATTTCTTGTGGAATCCACAATGTTACCAATTTGGGAGGCTTCTCGCCTTCCTTCCATTATTCTTGAAAGAGCCGTGTCAAGATCTATTATATAGCCATAGTAACAAAAACAGGTGGTATGGTATAAAGAAAAACCTGAAGAAAAACTGAATAGAATACTAAACCCAGAAATAAAGCTGTATTTTTTAAAATCCTTTTTCTTATTTATTGTCAAAATTATGTCCAGATAGGTTTCATTTTCGTACCTTAGGCATTGGATACATTTGTTGTCTCGTTTGTTTACTACTCCCTCCTTTCCCCTCTCCACGCCCCATTTCCTTCTTTCCCCATGAGTTGTTCAGGTGGTTTACCCCAAACAGTTTTGTAAGTATTGCAAAAGACCCAAAACAAGAACACACAGAAGCCACCAGCACAACAATGTTCATCGCAGCACAATTTGTCATACTAAATTTGGGACCAACCCAGATGCCCCTCAGGATAATGTGGTACATATACAGGATGGAATTTTATGCCTCATTCAGAAAGACATCGCCCCATTCCTAAGGAAATGGAAGCATTTGAAAAAATATGCTAAGTGAAGTGAGCCAGACCCAAACAATCATGGACACTATGGTCTCCCTCATAGGGACTAATTACCATAGGTTTAGGCTAGTCACAGAAGAGGATCGCTAAAGCTGCATTCTTACAGTCAGTTGATATTCAATAAAGGAGCTACAGATACATAATTGTATTAACAGACTCTTCAACTCCTCGTGCGGGGAAAATTCGGCAGACACATGAAGAAAAATCAAAGTTGATCCTAGCCCATCACCATGCACCAGGGCAAACTCAAAATGTATTTTGAACATCAACAACACCCCTGAATCCTCTAAAATACTGAAAAACAGAGGAGGGACAATAGAACTTATAGGCACAGGTAAGGGTCACAACAGATAGTGGAGAGAATTACCAAATGAGAATACTAAAAAATAAAAAGTTTCTGCACAGCTAAAGACATACCAACCAAACTACAAAGACAGCCTATCATGTGGGAAAGGATCCTCACCAGCAGAGAAACAGAAAAAAGCGAAATATCTGTCACCTACAGAGAAATAAACAAACTAACCACCTCTGAACGCAGTAAACGAATTATTAAATGGGCAAAGGAGCTAAACAGAGATGTTACAATAGAAAAGATAAAAAAAAGGCACCATCCCAGGCAGTAAAGGAAATGCAAATAAAAACAACCCTGATATAATGTCTCACTCAGTTAGAATGCCGTACACTCTGAACTCGGGCAATAAGAAATGCTGGAAGGGATATTGGGAAAAAGGAACTCTTCTTTAATATTAGTTGGAGTGCAAATAGTACATCCATTCTGAAGAACTGTATGGAGGTTCCTCAAAATGCTCAGTATAGACATATCCTATGACCCAGCCATATTACTCCACGACATCTATTCTGAACAACATGTCTCAGGATATCATAAAGACATCTGGACATACATATTCATGGCGGCACAATTTACAACAGCCAAAATATGGAAAAAAACACTGATGCCCCACTACAAGCGAAGGGATCCACAAAATGGGATATCTATACACAAAGGAATACTACACAGCAATTTCAAATGATAAAATATTGTTATTCTAAGGCAAATAATGAGAATTATAACAAATATTGTTGAGTGAGACAAGCGTAGAACACACAGAACCAAGGGGCAAGGTTTCCTTTTATAAGACTGTTACGATGGGTGAGGGGACAGTAGAGACCAGGACGGCAAAAGAAAATCCTTTTGAAATGGTATTTCCACAGGTTTGCCTCAGTGACGTTACATTATGCATATAAAACCTAACAAGTACTAAACAAAACGGTCTAGAATAGACCTATCAGTAGATAACAATAGCTCAGCAGCTAAGTACATATGACTGTAAAAGATGAGAATAAGTAAAACAACTCCAAGAGGACTCAGGAGGATTCTATTGTTGATATTACATTTAAAGTTCTAGGATTATTTCCTTTGTCATAAGCTACATGTTAATGTAGAGGATTTTGGTATACTAGGTATTGTATATATACCTACCTGATCTAGGGAAGGGGAAAAAATCAAGGGTATATGATATCACATGAAATGTATGCACTGTCATATGTATGTGTACCCTTTTGCACAACACTTTGTCAACATTTTAATGAATAATCACACACATACACACGCACACACACAACATCTAGCCTTAATATGAAACCTTTTTATGTCTTTATAGCATGTCCACTGAGCTTACAATTAGTATATGCATGGTTGTGAGTAATTTTTGCAGGGATTTTCCCTGATATGCAGAGTTAAAGGCTAAGTCTGACTGAATACATGTTTCAAGATCCTGGAACCTACTAAATTGAGTTTAAATATTAGTGTGTGTGTGTCAGAATTAGTTTCCTTGCTTTAGGTTAATGAGATTGCTTGTGATAACAATCTCACATGTTAAACCAGGTACATGAAACGACGTCAACCTTGATCATTTGTGTTTAGTTTATGTTTTGTGACCAAAAGGAAAATGACGGGAGCCTTCTACTGGCCTTAATAAAAAGTCAAGTCCCAGGAGTTAAAATGCATTCCAAATTAGAACATTTTATTCTTCAAGGAATGTCATGTTTTATATATTCATGATAGTAAATTGTGGGATATGGCTAGGTGCTAGGGAAATGTATTTCTAATTAAATTTCACATAACAGAAGTCCTTAAGCTCAACTGAATTGCAAAATCATAACGTTTAAAATATCTCTGTTGTGTTTATATTTTCTATTATAAAGCTAAGAAACTTAATATGAATCAATTTTTAATCTGTCTGAATAGGAAATGAGATCGGCCTAGAGACACATTAAGAATGCTCTATACCACAGGCGAAAAAAAAAAAGCAAAGCAAAATGACCCTCACATTCGACATAGCCCCAAGAAGAATGTCTATTATCGGGAATACTAGTAATAAGAAATGCTCGGGGACATATGACCAAAAGCAAACGCTATGAAATTATTGATGCAGATATACACTTGTTCAATAATGCTGCCACCTATGATCCAGCACAGGAAAGTGTAGGGGAAATCAATCCTTCATAACTTCAGCATCCAAGATGCTAAAACACAAAGTACCATTACTTTTTTCTTGAAAGGTCAAGTCAACTCACCAATCCCCAAAACAACACCGATGAAATACAAATGGAGGAAAAAATTCCAGTGATGATGGCTGAAATTACCGAAAATATGAACATTAAATTCCATTAAAAAATCAAGAACACAGAAAGTTATCATTGAGAGAACATTGGGACATGAAGAAAGAAATGGAAGTACATATAGATACAGCCAGTCCATGGTGATAGATAAAACAATGAAGGATCAAGCAATGTTTTCCTGTCAACAAAAAATTGAGTATTTCAAAAATATGCCTCAAGATTTACTGCATCTGGAAGCAGGAATTGTGCGGATCCTGACCCGCTTGCCATGTAGAGCAGAAGCAATATTTTGATCATACCACACACAGATACTTAAGCAAACCCAATTTCAGGAAACAGTGGGTAAAGAATATCGTGAGTTCTATTGGCCTCATTTTATTTTCAACCCTTCAGAATCCAGTACTGAAGTATCAAACTGCATGGACTTTCATGCAGCATATATGTTGCACAATTGTCTGATTCTCTACTCAAGTATATCAACGTCTGACCCTAATGGTTTTCGTTACTGTAAGGGCATGGAATACTGCTTTTGGAATATATAAAAGATTTAGAGTTCACATAAAAACAGATTTTGATTATGTTACAATGAAATTAAA
Organism: Perognathus longimembris pacificus; assembly: GCF_023159225.1. Taxonomy (NCBI): domain Eukaryota; kingdom Metazoa; phylum Chordata; class Mammalia; order Rodentia; family Heteromyidae; genus Perognathus; species Perognathus longimembris. The sequence goes on along the minus strand of NW_025959851.1, from coordinate 1,118,088 downwards.
GATAGCAGACTAAATATGGAAGTCCTACTGAAATTCTATCACAATTTTTTTATAATGCAGTCTTATTGATGACAAAGTTTTGCTTAGCATGCATCATTTTAGGTGGAGACATACAATCTCTATGAAATGCTGTAGGATATAAGATGTTTTATTTTACACTACAGGAATAATATGAACATTGAAAGAAAATATTTACTCTGAATAGATTCAATTGGGAAAACACCAGCATGAGTATCAACATATAACAAAGTGTGCCTATATTTCCTTTATTTGAACAATAGCTCTTGGCACTGACAGTAAAATATAGAAGAAAACCTGAATTGATTTATTGTGAGCAACAGAATGATAATTGCTCGTTTTTGCCTCACTATTTGTGAAGGAAACTTATCAAGTGACCTGCAATGAAAACCGCATTCATTCAAATAAAATAGTTCACAATTAAGAGTTATTGGAAAGAAAACCTTCTTCTTTTAGTCATCACAATTTTATTGATTTAAATCAGACATTTTCTTTCTGAATCTGCTAAGAGTGGGTTGTCCAAGACTGTAACAATGGACACTGTCAATTCTGTGTTTGGTAAAGATTGCTTTTTCTTACATAGATAGACAACAATGAAGTAATTTGTTTCCTTATCTTTAACATTATTTACAGTATGATTAAAGTATGTACATATGAACACATGTATATGTGAATTAGTGTTTTATTGTCTCTTTCGGACGTCGAACTGAACACATTGGGGGGGAAAGGAAAGGGGGAGGAGGAAGGGGTGTGAGGGACAAGGTAACAAACAGTACAAGAAATGTATTGAATGCCTAATGTATGAAACTGTAACCTCTCTGTACATTAGTTTGATAATAAAAATTTGAAAAAAAAAAAAAAAAGGCCAAATGTGGTGCTGTGGCTCAAGTAGAACTATGATAGTCTTGAGCTAAATAACATCAGGGAGAGATCTTGGTCCTTGAGTCCAAGCCCCAGTCCTGGCTCAGAACCAAACAAACAACAAAAAATAATTCATTCATGGGTCTTGTACCCCATTTCTTTTAACTTGGGCATGGTTTTTGTGCCAGTATGAGGCTGTGTTTGTTATTATGGTTTTGTAATAATATTCGATGTCTGGCAGTGTGAAATCTCTGTCACTGGTTCTTTTGCCTACAATTCCTTTGGGAATTCCAGGTCTTTCTTTTCTTTATATGCAGATTTGGATTCTTTTCTCTATTCTGTATAGATTTTGGTGTGGAATTTTGATGGTGATTGCATTGAGTTTGTATAACATCTTGTCGCCTCTTTGATTTATCATTTTCATTAAATTGGTCTTTGACATCTTCAATAATTTTAATTACAAAGTATTATTTTTCTTGTTTTTAGATATTGCAAATAGTTTTTTTTCCATGATTTCCTTCTCTGCCTGGTAATATCCACGGTATACAGAAATGCTGCTGTTTTGTTGTTGTTTGTTTCTTTTTTCTTTGTGTGCTTTGTAGGTAGCGTGTGTTTTTTTTTTTTTTTTTTTTTTTTATTAATGTTGGATCCTGCTACTTTACCAACATGGTTTATTAGGTCTAAGTGTTTGGCTATTAGATGTAAGAGTTTGACATTGGAGTTTCTTCTTTCCATCTGCTATAAGATTATGTCATCTGTGGATAGGGATAGTTTGATTTCTTCCTTTACTATGTGGATCCCTTTGATATCCTCGTGTTACTTTATTGCTATGGCTTGGGATTTCAGGTGTGTATTAAATGAGACTAGAAAGAGTGGACATCGTTGTCTGTTCCTTATTTTAATGGCATTGTGTTTAGTTTTAACAAATTTAGGATGGTATTAGCAGTTGCTCTTTCATTTATGTCTTTTATTGTTTACAGAATGTTCTTTTTAATACTATTTCTCCTGGGCTTTGTGCATGAAAGTCTGTTGTATTTTGTCAAATGCTTTTTTGGGCTTTGACTCAGAGACCTATGTGATTCTTGGTCTTAGGTCTGTTAGTGGGGTGAATATTATTATCCCTGTAGGTATTTAAAACTGCTTTGCATCTGTGGACTGAAGACTACAACATCATGTTGTATGATATTTTTTAAACTCTTTCTGGAATCTGTTAGCTAATATTTCGTTGAGGAGTTTTTCATCAGTGTTCATAACATAGATTGCTCTGTCATTTTCTTTATATTTTGTGTCTTTGACGGTTTTTTGGATGGTTTTGATATTAGCTTCTTAGTATGTGTTTAGGATTTCTCTCTCTGCAACTATTTCACAGAAGATAGTGAGTAGACTTGACATTATCTAATTTTAAATGTTTCATAGAATAATCTTTTGAATCAATCTTAGCCTTGGTTT
>NW_025959851.1:1079222-1115260 GCF_023159225.1 Perognathus longimembris pacificus | reverse complement strand
GAAATCTATTGTTTGTCACTTTCTACTTCCTGATGGGACCTGCAGGACTCAATAACCTATGTAGAGCTCCCACTGTGCTGCTGAACTGCCTAAATTAGCGTCATTCTCTGAAGGATCATATACAGACGCCGAAGAATGTTTAAATTTTTTGTAACAGATCTGACAGGAGATTGCTCAGGTATAGTTTGAACTGTTACCTGTGGTCCACTTCGAGGTTTTGCCACCTCTTGAAGATTATAAGTATTCCTTGCTTTCCCCATATTAGCCACTAGTTCAGCAGCTGATGTTATGACAGCATTGTGAGAAATCATATGGAGAGCTGCATGCATTAAGGCCCAAATAGACCTCAATGGAGCTGGAAACATTGTCACCACACCATATGCCATTTCTGCATTACTCTTTACTCGCTTCCAGGCTTCTAAGTCTAAAATCCTCCTCTAATCTTCTAAAATCGTTTCCTCTGGGAATAAAAGATTATACTCCCTTACGTCCTGCATGCACTCATGTATTTCCGAATGCGAGATCATAGCCCATTTACGTTTCAGAACCTGGTGGATAAGATTAGACAAAGAAGCACCTAAGCTTGTCCCATATCCCCATAATGTTTTCAGTTCTTCTGGAGAGCTCGCTACACAGATTCGCTATCTCTTGTGATTAAAAATGTCCCTTAGTTCCCCTTGAGAGTTCACAACGTAGTTTCCTGGATCTCCTTTGGATCAAATGCCATGTCCCACGTTGGGGGACAGATGTGGGACAAATGGTAACTGCAATGAAGAAAGGATATGGGAGACGTGGTTTTTTGAGAAGAAGGCATGTGCTTTATTTTTGGGATGTCAGGGGTATATGGGGTTAGAGATCAATTAATCAATCAATTGCAAGAACAATTCAGAAAAATTTGCCACTCTGTTCATATCATGGATATCACTACAACACCGGATCAGATTAGCAAATATAAAACTCTAATCGGCTTCCCCAAAATTCAATTGAATGCCTAAGATGTGAAAGCATATCTCATGAGTAGTTGGAGGAACAATACAATCCAAGAGTTTTCTAATCAGGGAAGGAGAATCTCATGAAAAAGTGCTTAAGATTGGCCAACAAACAGAGGAAACCCTTAGGAGGAGTTTTCCTCAACTGGACCCCAGGAGTTCCAGGAAAGGGTGTCAGAAATCCTTGCTGAGGCTAAGTCTCCCTCTGTTCAATGGGATGTCATAGTTCCACTGTCTATGCTTTTGGATTTGGGAGATCTTGTTGAACTAGCGGAGTGAATGTGTGTGTATTTCTGCTTGTTTGTGGTTGTGTGTAGGTGAGTTTTCCTCAACTGGACCCCAGGAGTTCCAGGAAAGGGTGTCAGAAATCCTTGCTGAGGCTAAGTCTCCCTCTGTTCAATGGGATGTCATAGTTCCACTATCTATGCATGTGGATTTGGGAGATCTTGTTGATCTAGGGGTGTGAATGTGTGTGTATTTCTGCTTGTTTGTGGTTGTGTGTAGGTGAGCTTTTAGGTAAAGGACCTGCAAATCATTACTTGTGGGCCACTCCCGCCCCAGGTGCTTTGTATCATTAATAGGCGATTCTACTCCTCCCCTTCCGCCGCCCTCCCACCCATTTAAAAGTGCAGCTCTTTCTACCATTAAATGAGTCTTAGCATTGACTTGGTTCCCAGACTGTCTGTTTGTCCTCTGAGGAAAGTGGGGCTGGATAGAAGTCTGTCTGCCCTCTTTTCCTCTTCTTGGCTCATCAGGGAGGGGCATTTTTCCCAACTCTCCGCAGTACACGAGAGCTTGGGAGACTAAACACCCCCACATTCACTCATGGCTGTCAAGTAGCTTCTACATTTCAACAGCAGTTCTTATTTCTCAGCCTGCTGTAACTGTGGAATTGTAATAATATGTCATTTTCAGTGCTCAGGACCTATCACAATGAAACCTAGGTTTTATTATATCCAAGAAACGCTTGTGGGGCTGGGGATATAGCCTAGTGGCAAGAGAGCCGGCCTCGGATACAGGAGGCCCTAGGTTCGATTCCCCAGCACCACATATACAGAAAACAGCCAGAAGCGGCACTGTAGCTCAAGTGGCAGAGTGCTAGCCTTGAGCGGGAAGAAGCCAGGGACAGTGCCTCAGGCCTTGAGTCCAAGGCCCAGGACTGGCAAAAAATAAATAAATAAATAAATAAAAGAATGGCCTGCAGTTGCTATGGCTGGAATAGGACCCTATGTTTACACTTGCACTGCTTTTTACCTCAGGCTTGGGGCTCATTATTCTGTATGCAGTATTGAAGAGTCCATTAGTAAATAGATGAGAAATGAAAATGAAATCATGCACATTATCTCACAGGTTTCCATCTGAAACAATTTTATTTCTTCACTTCTCTAAGTTAATTGAAATAGAAAAAAAAATGGCAGATAATTTCACAGAAGATGAGTTGCAGCATTGTAGGATATCTACAGTTTATCCATTTTATACTCGCATCCACTTGTGAGATGACAACATCAAAGTATTGTGCTTTTATCTGTAGCTTCCCTTCCTGCAGATATAGTGTCACAGGAATTCCTTGTGCCAGCTTTAGCTCTTTCTGTGAGATCATCCCATACAGTGAAAATTGCCAACCCTAATAATGTCAGCAACTGAATTTTCAGGAATATTTTCATAATCATGTTTTCAGACAGGACTTGTACATTGTCCCTGTCATTATGAAACACTGACTAACATGCTCATTGTTGGAAGACTCATGTTAATATAACAGATCTGTCATCAACTTCCATCACATTTGGGAAGTGCAAGTACGCAGCCCTCGGCTCTGGACATTAAGCTAGAAAGGCAAGAGGCAGTGAATGCCAAAAAATAACTTTTAGGTGTAGCAGAGTCTGACCAGCTGATTGATTCCCCTGTCAATGTGCAGGATTCTATTGACTCATAGGTACACACATTATCCGCAGAGGAAAATTCAGTCTCCAATTAGGATAAAAGGATTAGCATCAGAGTTTCTAGGAAAGCTTCTGACTGGTTACCTAGCACATGGTAGGAGACCAAAGACGTTTTTGTGATGTCACAGAATGCTCATTATGGTCTAGCTGTGTGCTAGACCTACTTGAGCAGACATAGCTACCCTCTAGGACTCCTTAAGCTGCAGTGTACCCTACTCTGCAGATGGGATGAGGACTTGAACATGCAGGAAACTGACATGAAGGAACATTTTTCAAATGTGCCTAATACGTTCCAACAGAGCTGTACAGGTTCAGAGACCTCCAACCTACCCTCCTGGTGGGAACCCTCACTCGCAGAGGAGGCGGCATTAAGGTCTGTGGTTGAGGAATTGGCTTTTCAAGCTTTGTGTCAGGCATCTTGGGTCCAAGGACTACCATCCCAGGATTGTGACTTGGAATCGGTTCCAGACCCTGATTTTCTTTCCCTGACTTTTCCCAGAAAGCTTTGGACAATAGTAGAAAGTGACAAATTCAAGTCAATTTGGTGGGGTGAGGAGGGAACTTCTGTTGTGATTAATGAAGATCTATTTAAAGAAGAAATTTTGGGACGGAAATATCCTTTCAAGATATTTGAAACGAACAGCATGAAAGTGTAATTCGACAGCTGAATCTGTACGGGTTCAGTAAACTTCATCACCAATTTGATCGTTCTGCTTCTCTGCTTGACTTCTTGACTGAGGAAGAGGAAGGCTCGTCTTTAAGGAAGGTAATTTCAATTTTTTTTCCCCTTACATAGCTATGCATACCTCTCTTGGTACACCTGTTTCTTCTATCAGTGAACTAGAGAAATACCAAAGCTCAAATTACTTTCAAATGTAACGGAAAGGGCTGGGAATATGGCCTATGAAAAGAGGGCTTGCCTCCTATACAAGAAGCTCTCAGTTCAATTCCCCAGCACCATATATATGTGGAAAACGGCTAGAAGGGTCGCTGTGCTCAGGTGGCAGAGTGCTAGCCTTGAGCGGGAAGAAGACAGGCACGGTGCTTAGACCCTGAGTCCCAGGCCCAGGACTGGCCAAACAAAATGTAACGGAAAGAAAGGTTCACTTCGTAAAGGACAAATTTTGACTTCACCATTAGAATTTACAAAAATATCGCTAGCCAATTAGAATTACACCTTTGGACTGTGTACAAAACCACATAACAGATTCTCTGTGTTCAACGTCGCAGATCCAATTGGTTCAGAACATTGTTGTATTTATCTGTTTCTCTTCTACTAAGCCCTGCATATAGTTAAAGTATTTATGCGTCAATTGACTCCTTTGCCCATGAGAGTAAATGGTAATTCATCTCCTTTGGCTAGGTTTGGCTCTGAGTCTCTCTGCTTCAAATGTCTCCAAGTAACTTTCTCCTTTTGTTTTAGTTTCTGTGCTACCAGAATCCAAATTTCAAACAAGGATGTCTGAACTGTTAGCAAGAATAAGACGAAAAGTCAGGATTAAAAAGTTTTCTGTAACAAGTGAATCATTGCCTGTGCAGCTGGATGAACAACTGCACCTGGGACATGAGGGTAATGCCAGTAATCCCAAAAACAGATTTAGTCTCTGACACTAGTACTGAAGGAATCCTTTCAACATCACGAAGTTCACTGCTGTCTCATAGACCCCAGCCATCTGGCACGCACAGGCTGTCAACTGCAGCACCTTTACTCAAAAATGACAATCCTGCCAGAGATTCTTCTGTCAGACATTCACACAAAAAGTTTATGGATCAGGGAGCCATGTCTAGTCATTTGACCACACTTCATGTGCTGTCAAACAACAGCTACCTCCAGGCACATGACTGCTTTTTGAATTTTGATAAAAGTTATAATTCTCAATATCAAAAATCACATCGATTATCAAACGATAATTTCAGAGAGATGATGCCAACTTCAGCTATTCCAATTGGATATTCTTATTTTTATGGCCTACGAATTGCCACATTCAAGCATGCTAGTGACAGCATCCAATCAACGGTGCTCCGATGCCACCACACGCGAAATATCTGCCGCAGCATTTTCAAAATATCATCATATAATAGCACCAGTTTACAAGGAACAGAAAGAGAGTAATATCCCAAGCCAGTGCCAGAGTTGGGAGGAAAATTAATTTCGATGTGTATTGTATAATGAATAAAGACTCTGCCCAGCTTTATTCAAGCAATGAAGGGTCATTCAACTGTATTGTTTCTATAGGCTAATAGCAAATAAAACTAAAATGTTGCTTTATTTCAACAGTGGGATGCGCTTCATCTCATGTTTTCAGACATCAATATGTTGAGACTACCACTTGGGCTGTAAAAACCCAAACTTCTTAAGGCATTTCCATGCATTTATCTAAGAGGTTAGCATCATTGCCAATTGACCATTAGTTCAAATTAAACTATAGCATAAATAATGGGTTATATTCAAATGGAAATGACTCACTACCCGGGGCGACAAATGAGCTAGTTACTCAGTCACACCTACCTTAGTGAAAGAGATCAACAAACAAACATGTGCTTCAATTTGAAACTGACCAAGACGTGTTCCAAAGGATATATGAAACTTAGGCAAACATGGTGAACAATTGGCCATTTTCCCATTTCTATCCATTCCCCTCAAGAGCCTTGTTTACTTCCAGCTCCACTATTTATATAACTGGCATCTACATGCATGCATGTGTTGCACAATGATGATCATTTGTCCTCATCCTGGTCGTCTTGGGTTACCAATATTAAACAGGAAGTGCATAATGACCAAAGCATATTAGACATGAGTATGTCCTTTTTGCCACATGGCAACAGCATACTCTACAACAGAATCGTAGTAGCAAGTAGCCACAGTGTTCCCAATGATGATGAAAAAAAGATTAAAAAAAGATAAGAGGTAATATACCAAAAATCCGGAGCTAATGAAGGTACCAAGTAAGAAGGAAAGTTGTGGAACTAGAGAAAGGAGAGGGAAGCAATGAATGATATAAAGAAAAGGGATGGAGTGATGAAGCACAGGAAGACAAGAATTCAGGAAAGAAGACAGGAGAGAAGGTAGCAAGGAGGGAAGGAATGCAGGCAGGCAAGGAGCAGGGACAGATGGATTGTGGTTTGTATCAACAGTGTGAGGGATGGAGTTATAGGTGGAAGTATGGAGAAAGAAGGATCCAAAAGGAATCCTGGGGAAGGAGAGAGTGACAAACAGAGATAAGGAGGGAAGAAAAGAAATCAGGAAGGAATGAAAGCAGAAAGGACGGATGAGAACAAGGGAGACTGGGTGGGACATAGGAGTAAGGAACCATGAAAGCAGTGAGAGGGAAGATGAAAAGGAATTGGTACTTCATGGGAAGCAAGGAAAATCATAAAAATACATTTTATATTTATAAATCTGTGTTTTTACTTGGACACTACTTAGTACATTGATATCAAATATTCAGTATCGTTTGCTTGACATAAAAATCTGTAGTGTCAGTTCAAATAGGTAAAAATGAAACTCAGTTTGTACTATAGAAAATGTTATTCATCCGCTGCACAGGGTCATGAGATTTCTAAGTGAATTTCTAAGTAAGGCTCAACAATATTCTTCTACGGAATGCAAGACTGGCATTGACAAGTTGACTGCCAGAGTGACAGAAAGAACACTGTGCCCTGTATCATCTCCTAAGGATGTTCCACTCTGGATATCTCTATGCTCCAGATGACACCCTGATGAGGCCATCTGGCAGTGCCTTCAAGGAACACAGATGACTGTTGATATTAGGAAGAGTTAGAGACAATCTAAGTCCCTGAATAGACAGTAGGAAACAACAAAACCAAGAGACAAGTGTAATGACAGAATGCCTACCGAGACAAAACCTGACCCACGAGGTCCCAAAAGAAGGGATGACATCTTGCCTCTTTTTTCAAGCAGGGGTGTAAACTTGTGTCCAAGTCACCATGTCACCAACCCCAGCACTCACTGACCATTTTAGGTCAGTGCATGAAACACAAGCCAAACACCACTAGAGGATTTGTCAAAAGACTTATGCAAAAGTTGACGCTGGGAAATCTCTGGGTCACGGGGTCCCCATCACAGTCTTGGAGGGAGTTCCCTAAATTCCCAAAGCCAGCCTAAAATAAAGTGACTCTAGTAAGATTTTTCTCTCCTCTTCTAAGGGAAATGATTTATATGGAATATCTCAAGGTCGGTAAAGTTGGTCATTTACATGAAACGCTAGGAAATATGTCTGTGACTACTAAAAGTCAGGGACAGAAGAAATACAACACAAAGTGACTTTATATATTGTAAAATTCAATGTGCACCAAGTTACAAAAAAGTCACATATTTTTTCTTCAATAGTGGTGTGTAAAATATTCTCGACCAGTGCAGGGAACCACAAGACAGGCACATCAATTAAAATTTACATGGAACTCTATTTCTTTGTCTTGTATGGTGGGTATGGACACCCAATAGCGTTTACACCAATGTTGGGATAAGGAAATGCAACTGTGACACATTTCATGTCCTCTGCTTTTCCCTCCAGCCCTCCCCATTTGCGTCATTTTGCAATAGTACAATGCAGCCAGTGATACTCTTAGAGTCCATTATCAAGGATGGAACCATATGTGGTTGACATGTACAAATGGGGGGAGAAGCTGTATCTCCTCTTTTCTGTCTAAAGGAAAACTCCATTATGATTTCTGGTGTTAATTTTTCCTATAGTGAACTGGTTTGATGGGGATGACATAATAACCCTCTCGTTCACTCCATCTTGAGTATTGCAAAGTAAAATCTAAGTAACAGTATGACTAGGCACTGGTTTTGTTTGATCCAATGATGTTGGAATGAAAGCACTACTAAATGGATACTTCAAAGGAGATGACTGTGTTCTGTTGTAGACATTTAGTTTGGCTCCTAACAATTTCTTCTCAACAACCACTTGAGAGCTATGAAGACACCATACTTAAAATCATCCCTAGGTACAGAGGAGTCCTGAATCTCTCCTTCCTTTACAAGGGGACCTATATGTGCAGTGGGAAAAGATGTTGATTTTAGGAAAACAATTTAGAGATCATAATAGATAGTTCATGGTTGAAAAATATTGAGCTAAAATGAAAAAGGAAATCTCAAGGGAAGGGTTCCTTGATTCGTTTACACAGTCTCCAAACATAATTGTACACACCTTGGGTACTGTGATCCCCTTGCAGTGTTGTGGTTGGGAAGTACATAATTCATTATATTACTGGAACCATTCAATAAATATTAGCTTGGCTAAATTCATCTTGGTCAGACAAACTTGTATATACAGTTGCCCCACAAATTAGTGAAAGAAAAGAGTAAATAATTTGATTCTTGTATAAACACTAGTAAAGGGACAGGTTATGCAGAAATCAAGGGCAAAAGGTTAAAAGTACAAATGCCTCCAAAAGCAAAATTTACACAAACATTGTGTAAACCAATTCTACAATTTCTCAGGGGGAAAGAGACAAAGGAGTGGGAAAGGGGGTGTTGGAGGAGGAAAATGATGAACGAGATATATACTTACTGACTCACTTATGAACCTCTAATCCTTCGGTCCATCACTCTGACAATAACGGAAAAAATAAAATAAACAAGAACAAAAGAGGAAGTAGTGTGGCATGAAGTAGTTTATGGTCGTAATCTCAATCCGTTACAAATAATGCCACTGTAGACATGAACGGATTAGGTTCAAACAGTCGATCAGAGAAACTGAACAGGGGACTTGATGAGCATCACCCCAACCCCCAAGCTTATGCAGCTGTATGGGGAAGAGCTGAGAAAATTAAAAAACATCTCAACCCACTGGGCTAGATAAAAGGAAGACTAAGATGGCTCAGACACTGAGAAAAAATTATGTAATGAGCCTAGTAAAGACAGATTGACCCATGTGGAGAAAATTTTGGAATCACAATATCATCCAAAACAGCAATCTCCTGTAAAGGGAGAGACTTGTGTGGCTCTGCCCAGAATCCTGGCGGTCTTTGATCCTTTCCCACCACAACTCCGCCTGATAGAGTCTCACAGCTAGTACCATCTCAGCGTGTGCTGGTAAAGGCTCCTGGCCCTCCTAGCCGTAAGCGTGGCACACTTCCTTGGCTCAGGCTTGCTCAAGAAGGGAGGACATTCCTGGTTTTCATTTATTCCCTGACAGGCAGGATGAAGATAACAAAAGGGTTCATCAGGCTTTGCCATTTCAACCAATAAGAGATCTAAAGAATTGCTTGTGTTCAATATGGCCCTACAGTGCCATTTACTCAAGTCATTCTTATCTATTTATTTATTCATTGGCCAATCCTGGGTCTTCAACTTAGGGCCTGAGCACTGTCCCTGGATTTTTTTGCTCTAAGATAGCACTCTGCTACTTGAGCCACAGCGCCACTTCTGGCCATTTTCTATATATGTGGTGCTGGAGAATAGAACCCAGGGCTTCATGTATATGAGGCAAGCACACTTGCCAATAGGCCATATTCCAGCACACTGAAGTCATTCTTGAAACCTGGGCTACTAAAACTTTATGCCCAAATTGCCAAGCAGCCGTCAGGCCTTCTAAGAAAAAAGGAGGAATAAATGACTATATTCGACTTTGTGCAGACATTGGGCCATCCTATGTTCAGGGCCTCACGCTGGCTGCAGGGCTCCAAGGGCTGACTGTGACAGAGTTCTTACACATGCACTGTATGGGGAGAAGGCGACGGGGACATCTATGTACTGCAGGGATTCCCGGCATCTGTTTTTCCTGAAGACAAATGGACCACTTAATGGCTCACTGACCTAATCAGAAAAGGAGAAGAACTATGAGTGAAATTTGTCCCCATTGTAAAAACGGGAAGCATTGTGTTACAAATTTCAGATCTACTTTGAATGACTGTGGCCACCAGATTTCAGTAAACTGGCAGAGGAGCCAGCACCTGGCCCCACAAAAAAATTTTCGGGCGGCTCCATCTGCCCCCAACCTCAAGCCTATCCCCCAACAACCTGCAGCAACAATCAGGTTCAAGTCTCCTCTGAGCAACTTCCTCTGAGGAAGTTCAGGACTGGATCTCTCTTCTTCTTCTACCTGCACAGTACTGACTTCGGAAATGGGATTTCAGGCCCTCCATCCAGGAGTTCTTGGCCCTCTTCCAAGGGAATCTGTTGGCTAATTGTTAGGTTACAGCTGCTCTGCACTGAGGGGCTTATGTATTATTCCAGGAGTGATAGATCAGGACACTAATGGAGAAATAAAATCATGGCTTCAGTGCCGGCTAGTGTTGTCTCTAACCTGCAGCTTATGCTGGTTCCTTTAATTTTTGTCGGTGACTCAGCAACTACAAACACAAGGGGAGAAAGGAGTTTTTTGGTCTTCCGACAATTTTTGGGTTCAAAACATGAAATGGGAATGGCCCGGGGATGGCTTCTTCTCATATTTTCAGACATCAATATGTTGAGACTACCTCTTGGGCTGTAAAAACCCAATCTTCTCAAGGCATTTCCATCCATTTATCTAAGAGGTTAGCAATATTGCCCATTGACCGCTGGTTGAAATATAGGTCTAATGCACATATAATAGGTTATTTTCAAATGCAAATGACTCACAAGCTGGGGCCACAAATGAGCCAATTCCTCCAGTACTTGTACCTTAGTGAAAGAGATCAACAAACAAACATGTGCTTCAATCTTAATGTGACCTTGGGGTATTCCAAAAGGCTATGAAACTTAGGCAAGTCATGGGGTGAACGATTGGCAATTTCCCTATTTCTATCCAGTCCCTTCTAGGTACCTTGTTTACTTCTAGCTCCAGTGTTCATAAAGCTGGCCTCTACACATAATGCATGTCTAGCACAATGATGATCAAGTTGTCCTTATCCTGGTTGTGGTGGGTAACCTATATAAAACAGGATGTGCACAATGACCAAAGTATATCTTAGACATGAGTATGTCCTTTTTGCGACATGGGAAAAGAGTGCTCCACAACAGATTAGTAGTAGCAAGTTGCCACAGTGTTCATAATGGTGAAGAAAAAAAGGATAAAAAAAAGATAAAAGGTAATGTACCATAAATCAAGAGCTAAGTAAGGTAAAAATAGGAAGGAAAGTTATGGAAGGTAAGAAAGAGAGGGAAGGAAGGAATGATAGAAAGAAAAGAGCGGGGTGATGAAGCCAAGGAAGACAGGAGGGAAGGTAGCAATGAGGGAAGGAATGTAGGCAGGGAAGGAGGCAGGGAGAGGTGGATTGTGGTTTCTATGGACAGTGGCTGGGACAGAGTTAATGGAGGAAGTATGGAGGAAGAGGATCTGAAGGTAAGCCTGGGGAAGGAGAGAGATGAAGGGAGATAAGGAAGGAAGAAAAGGTAGCAGGAAGGAATGGTTGCAGAAAGGAAGGAAAGATGAGAGCAAGGGAGACTTGGGTTGGAGATAGAAGCAAGGCAATATGAAAGCATTGACAGGTCAGATGAAAAAGAAAGGATATCTGGTGGGAAGCAAGGAAATTCATAAAAATTCATAGGGGAATTAATAAAGCTGTGCCTCTACTTGGACACTACTTAGTACACTGATATCAGATATTCAATATAATTGATCTGACAAACAATGCTGTAGTGTCATTTCCAATAGGAAAAAATGAAACTCAGTTTCTACTATAGAAAATATTATTTTTGAGCTGCACCAGGTCATTAGGTTTCTAAGTGTATTTCTAAATAATTCACAAAAATATCTTCTACGGAATGCAAGACAGGCATTGACAAGTTGACTCCAGAGTGACAGAAAGAACACTGTGCCCTGAAACATCTCATGGTGATCCTCCCCTCTGGATATTTCTATCCTCCAGAAGACACCCTGCTGAGACCCAACTGGCAATGCCTTCAAGGAACACAGAAGACTTGCTTGATAATGGAAAGAGTTAGAGAAAATCTACCGCCCCCCAAATAGACAGTAAGAAACAACAAAACCATGAGACAAGTTTAATGACAGTGCCCACAGAGACAAAACTGACCCTCCAGTGACCAAAAGAAGGGATGAACTCTTGAACTTTTTCCAGTTAAGGGGTGTATACTTGTGTCCAAGTCACCACATCACCTACCCAACACTCACTGACCTGTTTCAGTCAGTACATAAAACACAATCACTAACTAGTGGAGGATTTTTTACAGACTTATGCAAAAGTTGAGTCTGGCAGACTCTGAGTCAACGGGGTCCCCATCTCAGTCTTGGGGGTGTTCAATAAGTTCCCAAAGCCAACTTAAAATATCGTGACTCTAGTAAGAATTTTCTATTCTCTCTTAAGGAAAATGAGTTATATGTGATGCCTCAAGGTCGGTAAATATGGTCATTTAGATGAATGGCGAGGCTATTTGTCTGTTAGTACTAAATGTAAGGGACCTAAGAAATAAAACTCAAAGTGATGCGGCAGCTCCCCTGCTAGTGACTGGTTGTCAAGAAAGATGATATGGAAACTCACTTCACTGGAACAGAGCCATCTATGAGCCCCGTATTACAACTTTCCTAATTTAAGTCAATCAGGTCAATATACATCATGAGGGGGCTGAGCTACACCTCCCATTGGACAGGGTTGAATGACAGGAAGAGCAAGAAAACAAGTGAGGGAAACAGAATCATATGAATTACAATAAGAAATGTCAAGGGGCCCTGAGGAGGAAAATCTATTGTTTGTCACTTTCTACTTCCTGATGGGACCTGCAGGACTCAATAACCTATGTAGAGCTCCCACTGTGCTGCTGAACTGCCTAAATTAGCGTCATTCTCTGAAGGATCATATACAGACGCCGAAGAATGTTTAAATTTTTTGTAACAGATCTGACAGGAGATTGCTCAGGTATAGTTTGAACTGTTACCTGTGGTCCACTTCGAGGTTTTGCCACCTCTTGAAGATTATAAGTATTCCTTGCTTTCCCCCATATTAGCCACTAGTTCAGCAGCTGATGTTATGACAGCATTGTGAGAAATCATATGGAGAGCTGCATGCATTAAGGCCCAATAGACCTCAATGGAGCTGGAACATTGTCACCACACCATATGCCATTTCTGCATTACTCTTTACTCGCTTCCCAGGCTTCTAAGTCTAAAATCCTCCTCTAATCTTCTAAAATCGTTTCCTCTGGGAATAAAAGATTATACTCCCTTACCTCCTGCATGCACTCATGTATTTCCGAATGCGAGATCATAGCCCATTTACGTTTCAGAACCTGGTGGATAAGATTAGACAAAGAAGCACTTAAGCTTGTCCCATATCCCCATAATGTTTTTCAGTTCTTCTGGAGAGCTCGCTACACAGATTCGCTATCTCTTGTGATTAAAAATGTCCCTTAGTTCCCCTTGAGAGTCACAACGTAGTTTCCTGGATCTCCTTTGGATCAAATGCCATGTCCCACGTTGGGGGAACAGATGTGGGACAAATGGTAACTGCAATGAAGAAAGGATATGGGAGACGTGGTTTTTTGAGAAGAAGGCATGTGCTTTATTTTTTGGGATGTCAGGGGTATATGGGGTTAGAGATCAATTAATCAATCAATTGCAAGAACAATTCAGAAAAATTTGCCACTCTGTTCATATCATGGATATCACTACAACACCGGATCAGATTAGCAAATATAAAACTCTAATCGGCTTCCCCAAAATTCAATTGAATGCCTAAGATTGTGAAAGCATATCTCATGAGTAGTTGGAGGAACAATACAATCCAAGAGTTTTCTAATCAGGGAAGGAGAATCTCATGACAAAGTGCTTAAGATTGGCCAACAACAGAGGAAACCCTTAGGAAGGAGTTTTCCTCAACTGGACCCCCAGGAGTTCCAGGAAAGGGTGTCAGAAATCCTTGCTGAGGCTAAGTCTCCCTCTGTTCAATGGGATGTCATAGTTCCACTGTCTATGCTTTTGGATTTGGGAGATCTTGTTGAACTAGCGGAGTGAATGTGTGTGTATTTCTGCTTGTTTGTGGTTGTGTGTAGGTGAGTTTTCCTCAACTGGACCCCAGGAGTTCCAGGAAAGGGTGTCAGAAATCCTTGCTGAGGCTAAGTCTCCCTCTGTTCAATGGGATGTCATAGTTCCACTATCTATGCATGTGGATTTGGGAGATCTTGTTGATCTAGGGGGTGTGAATGTCTGTGTATTTCTGCTTGTTTGTGGTTGTGTGTAGGTGAGCTTTTAGTAAAGGACCTGCAAATCATTACTTGTGGGCCACTCCCCGCCCCAGGTGCTTTGTATCATTAATAGGCGATTCTACTCCTCCCCTTCCGCCGCCCTCCCACCCATTTAAAAGTGCAGCTCTTTCTACCATTAAATGAGTCTTAGCATTGACTTGGTTCCCAGACTGTCTGTTTGTCCTCTGAGGAAAGTGGGGCTGGGATAGAAGTCTGTCTGCCCTCTTTTCCTCTTCTTGGCTCATCAGGGAGGGGCATTTTTCCCAACTCTCCGCAGTACACGAGAGCTTGGGAGACTAAACACCCCCACATTCACTCATGGCTGTCAAGTAGCTTCTACATTTCAACAGCAGTTCTTATTTCTCAGCCTGCTGTAACTGTGGAATTGTAATAATATGTCATTTTCAGTGCTCAGGACCTATCACAATGAAACCTAGGTTTTTATTATATCCAAGAAACGCTTGTGGGGCTGGGGATATAGCCTAGTGGCAAGAGAGCCGGCCTCGGATATAGGAGGCCCTAGGTTCGATTCCCCAGCACCACATATACAAGAAAACAGCCAGAAGCGGCACTGTAGCTCAAGTGGCAGAGTGCTAGCCTTGAGCGGGAAGAAGCCAGGGACAGTGCTCAGGCCTTGAGTCCAAGGCCCAGGACTGGCAAAAAATAAATAAATAAATAAATAAATAAATAAATACATAAATAAATAAATAAATAAAAGAATGGCTTGCAGTTGCTATGGCTGGAATAGGACCCTATGTTTACACTTGCACTGCTTTTTACCTCAAGGCTTGGGGCTCATTATTCTGTATGCAGTATTGAAGAGTCCATTAGTAAATAGATGAGAAATGAAAATGAAATCATGCACATTATCTCACAGGTTTCCATCTGAAACAATTTTATTTCTTCACTTCTCTAAGTTAATTGAAATAGAAAAAAAAATGGCAGATAATTTCACAGAAGATGAGTTGCAGCATTGTAGGATATCTACAGTTTATCCATTTTATACTCGCATCCACTTGTGAGATGACAACATCAAAGTATTGTGCTTTTATCTGTAGCTTCCCTTCCTGCAGATATAGTGTCACAGGAATTCCTTGTGCCAGCTTTAGCTCTTTCTGTGAGATCATCCCATACAGTGAAAATTGCCAACCCTAATAATGTCAGCAACTGAATTTCAGGAATATTTTCATAATCATGTTTTCAGACAGGACTTGTACATTGTCCCTGTCATTATGAAACACTGACTAACATGCTCATTGTTGGAAGACTCATGTTAATATAACAGATCTGTCATCAACTTCCATCACATTTGGGAAGTGCAAGTACGCAGCCCTCGGCTCTGGACATTAAGCTAGAAAGGCAAGAGGCAGTGAATGCCAAAAAATAACTTTTAGGCGTAGCAGAGTCTGACCAGCTGATTGATTCCCATGTCAATGTGCAGGATTCTATTGGACTCATAGGTACACACATTATCCGCAGAGGAAAATTCAGTCTCCAATTTAGGATAAAAGGATTAGCATCAGAGTTTCTAGGAAAGCTTCTGACTGGTTACCTAGCACATGGTAGGAGACCAAAGACGTTTTTGTGATGTCACAGAATGCTCATTATGGTCTAGCTGTGTGCTAGACCTACTTGAGCAGACATAGCTACCCTCTAGGACTCCTTAAGCTGCAGTGTACCCTACTCTGCAGATGGGATGAGGACTTGAACATGCAGGAAACTGACATGAAGGAACATTTTTCAAATGTGCCTAATTACGTTCCAACAGAGCTGTACAGGTTCAGAGACCTCCAACCTACCCTCCTGGTGGGAACCCTCACTCGCAGAGGAGGCGGCATTAAGGTCTGTGGTTGAGGAATTGGCTTTTCAAGCTTTGTGTCAGGCATCTTGGGTCCAAGGGACTACCATCCCAGGATTGTGACTTGGAATCGGTTCCAGACCCTGATTTTCTTTCCCTGACTTTTCCCAGAAAGCTTTGGACAATAGTAGAAAGTGACAAATTCAAGTCAATTTGGTGGGGTGAGGAGGGAACTTCTGTTGTGATTAATGAAGATCTATTTAAAGAAGAAATTTTGGGACGGAAATATCCTTTCAAGATATTTGAAAACGAACAGCATGAAAAGTGTAATTCGACAGCTGAATCTGTACGGGTTCAGTAAACTTCATCACCAATTTGATCGTTCTGCTTCTCTGCTTGACTTCTTGACTGAGGAAGAGGAAGGCTCGTCTTTAAGGAAGGTAATTTCAATTTTCTTTTCCCTTACATAGCTATGCATACCTCTCTTGGTACACCTGTTTCTTCTATCAGTGAACTAGAGAAATACCAAAGCTCAAATTACTTTCAAATGTAACGGAAAGGGCTGGGAATATGGCCTATGAAAAGAGGGCTTGCCTCCTATACAAGAAGCTCTCAGTTCAATTCCCCAGCACCACATATATGTGGAAAAACGGGCTAGAAGGGTCGCTGTGGCCTCAGGTGGCAGAGTGCTAGCCTTGAGCGGGAAGAAGACAGGCACGGTGCTTAGACCCTGAGTCCCAGGCCCAGGACTGGCCAAACAAAATGTAACGGAAAGAAAGGTTCACTTCGTAAAGGACAAATTTTGACTTCACCATTAGAATTTACAAAAATATCGCTAGCCAATTAGAATTACACCTTTGGACTGTGTACAAAACCACATAACAGATTCTCTGTGTTCAACGTGGCAGATCCAATTGGTTCAGAACATTGTTGTATTTATCTGTTTCTCTTCTACTAAGCCCTGCATATAGTTTAAAGTATTTTATGCGTCAATTGACTCCTTTGCCATTGAGAGTAAATGGTAATTCATCTCCTTTGGCTAGGTTTGGCTCTGAGTCTCTCTGCTTCAAATGTCTCCAAGTAACTCTTCTCCTTTTGTTTTAGTTTCTGTGCTACCAGAATCCAAATTTCAAACAAGGATGTCCTGAACTGTTAGCAAGAATAAGACGAAAAGTCAGGATTAAAAAGTTTTCTGTAACAAGTGAATCATTGCCTGTGCAGCTGGATGAACCACTGCACCTGGGACATGAGGGTAATGCCAGTAATCCCAAAACAGATTTAGTCTCTGACACTAGTACTGAAGGAATCCTTTCAACATCACGAAGTTCACTGCTGTCTCATAGACCCCAGCCATCTGGCACGCACAGGCTGTCAACTGCAGCACCCTTTACTCAAAAATGACAATCCTGCCAGAGATTCTTCTGTCAGACATTCACACAAAAAGTTTATGGATCAGGGAGCCATGTCTAGTCATTTGACCACACTTCATGTGCTGTCAAACAACAGCTACCTCCAGGCACATGACTGCTTTTTGAATTTTGATAAAAGTTATAATTCTCAATATCAAAAATCACATCGATTATCAAACGATAATTTCAGAGAGATGATGCCAACTTCAGCTATTCCAATTGGATATTCTTATTTTATGGCCTACGAATTGCCACATTCAAGCATGCTAGTGACAGCATCCAATCAACGGTGCTCCGATGCCACCACACGCGAAATATCTGCCGCAGCATTTTCAAAATATCATCATATAATAGCACCAGTTTACAAGGAACAGAAAGAGAGTAATATCCCAAGCCAGTGCCAGAGTTGGGAGGAAAATTAATTTCGATGTGTATTGTTATAATGAATAAAGACTCTGCCCAGCTTTATTCAAGCAATGAAGGGTCATTCAACTGTATTGTTTCTTATAGGCTAATAGCAAATAAAACTAAAATGTTGCTTTATTTCAACAGTGGGATGCGCTTCATCTCATGTTTTCAGACATCAATATGTTGAGACTACCACTTGGGCTGTAAAAACCCAAACTTCTTAAGGCATTTCCATGCATTTCTCTAAGAGGTTAGCATCATTGCCAATTGACCATTAGTTCAAATTAAACTATAGCATAAATAATGGGTTATATTCAAATGGAAATGACTCACTACCCGGGGCCGACAAATGAGCTAGTTACTCCAGTCACACCTACCTTAGTGAAAGAGATCAACAAACAAACATGTGCTTCAATTTGAAACTGACCAAGACGTGTTCCAAAGGATATATGAAACTTAGGCAAACATGGGTGAACAATTGGCCATTTTCCCATTTCTATCATTCCCCTCAAGAGCCTTGTTTACTTCCAGCTCCACTATTCATATAACTGGCATCTACATGCATGCATGTGTTGCACAATGATGATCAATTTGTCCTCATCCTGTCGTCTTGGGTTACCAATATTAAACAGGAAGTGCATAATGACCAAAGCATATTAGACATGAGTATGTCCTTTTTGCCACATGGCAACAGCATACTCTACAACAGAATCGTAGTAGCAAGTAGCCACAGTGTTCCCAATGATGATGAAAAAAAGATTAAAAAAAGATAAGAGGTAATATAACAAAAATCCGGAGCTAAGGAAGGTACCAAGTAAGAAGGAAAGTTGTGGAACTAGAGAAAGGAGAGGGGAAGCAATGAATGATATAAAGAAAAGGGATGGAGTGATGAAGCACAGGAAGACAAGAATTCAGGAAAGAAGACAGGAGAGAAGGTAGCAAGGAGGGAAGGAATGCAGGCAGGCAAGGAGGCAGGGACAGATGGATTGTGGTTTGTATCAACAGTGTGAGGGATGGAGTTATAGGTGGAAGTATGGAGAAAGAAGGATCCAAAAGGAATCCTGGGGAAGGAGAGAGTGACAAACAGAGATAAGGAGGGAAGAAAAGAAATCAGGAAGGAATGAAAGCAGAAAGGAAGGATGAGAACAAGGGAGACTGGGTGGGACATAGGAGTAAGGAACCATGAAAGCAGTGAGAGGGAAGATGAAAAGGAATTGGTACTTCATGGGAAGCAAGGAAAATCATAAAAATACATTTTATATTTATAAATCTGTGTTTTTACTTGGACACTACTTAGTACATTGATATCAAATATTCAGTATCGTTTGCTTGACATAAAAATCTGTAGTGTCAGTTCAAATAGGTAAAAAATGAAACTCAGTTTGTACTATAGAAAATGTTATTCATCCGCTGCACAGGGTCATGAGATTTCTAAGTGAATTTCTAAGTAAGGCTCAACAATATTCTTCTACGGAATGCAAGACTGGCATTGACAAGTTGACTGCCAGAGTGACAGAAAGAACACTGTGCCCTGTATCATCTCCTAAGGATGTTCCACTCTGGATATCTCTATGCTCCAGATGACACCCTGATGAGGCCATCTGGCAGTGCCTTCAAGGAACACAGATGACCTGTTGATATTAGGAAGAGTTAGAGACAATCTAAGTCCCTGAAATAGACAGTAGGAAACAACAAAACCAAGAGACAAGTGTAATGACAGAATGCCTACCGAGACAAAACCTGACCCACGAGGTCCCAAAAGAAGGATGACATCTTGCCTCTTTTTTCAAGCAGGGGTGTAAACTTGTGTCCAAGTCACCATGTCACCAACCCAGCACTCACTGACCATTTTAGGTCAGTGCATGAAACACAAACCAAACACCACTAGAGGATTTGTCAAAAGACTTATGCAAAAGTTGACGCTGGGAAATCTCTGGGTCACGGGGTCCCCATCACAGTCTTGGAGGGAGTTCCCTAAATTCCCAAAGCCAGCCTAAAATAAAGTGACTCTAGTAAGATTTTTCTCTCCTCTTCTAAGGGAAATGATTTATATGGAATATCTCAAGGTCGGTAAAGTTGGTCATTTACATGAAACGCTAGGAAATATGTCTGTGACTACTAAAAGTCAGGGACAGAAGAAATACAACACAAAGTGACTTTATATATTGTAAAATTCAATGTGCACCAAGTTACAAAAAAGTCACATATTTTTTCTTCCAATAGTGGTGTGTCAAATATTCTCGACCAGTGCAGGGAACCACAAGACAGGCACATCAATTAAAATTTACATGGAACTCTATTTCTTTGTCTTGTATGGTGGGTAATGGACACCCAATAAGCGTTTACACCAATGTTGGGATAAGGAAATGCCAACTGTGACACATTTCATGTCCTCTGCTTTTCCCTCCAGCCCTCCCCATTTGCGTCATTTTGCAATAGTACAATTGCAGCCAGTGATACTCTTAGAGTCCATTATCAAGGATGGAACCATATGTGGTTGACATGTACAAATGGGGGGAGAAGCTGTATCTCCTCTTTTCTGTCTAAAGGAAAACTCCATTATGATTTCTGGTGTTAATTTTTCCTATAGTGAACTGGTTTGATGGGGATGACATAATAACCCTCTCGTTCACTCCATCTTGAGTATTGCAAAGTAAAATCTAAGTAACAGTAATGACTAGGCACTGGTTTTGTTTGATCCAATGATGTTGGAATGAAAGCACTACTAAATGGATACTTCAAAGGAGATGACTGTGTTCTGTTGTAGACATTTAGTTTGGGCTCCTAACAATTTCTTTCTCAACAACCACTTGAGAGCTATGAAGACACCATACTTAAAATCATCCCTAGGTACAGAGGAGTCCTGAATCTCTCCTTCCTTTACAAGGGGACCTATATGTGCAGTGGGAAAAGATGTTGATTTTAGGAAAACAATTTAGAGATCATAATAGATAGTTCATGGTTGAAAAATATTGAGCTAAAATGAAAAAGGAAATCTCAAGGGAAGGGTTCCTTGATTCGTTTACACAGTCTCCAAACATAATTGTACACACCTTGGGTACTGGTGATCCCCTTGCAGTGTTGTGGTTGGGAAGTACATAATTCATTATATTACTGGAACCATTCAATAAATATTAGCTTGGCTAAATTCATCTTGGTCAGACAAACTTGTATATACAGTTGCCCCACAAATTAGTGAAAGAAAAGAGTAAATAATTTGATTCTTGTATAAACACTAGTAAAGGGACAGGTTATGCAGAAATCAAGGGCAAAAGGTTAAAATTAAAAGTGCCTCCAAAAGCAAAATTTACACAAACATTTGTGTAAACCAATTCTACAATTTCTCAGGGGGAAAGAGACAAAGGAGTTGGAAAGGGGGTGTTGGAGGAGGAAAATGATGAACGAGATATATACTTACTGACTCACTTATGAACCTCTAATCCTTCGGTCCATCACTCTGACAATAACGGAAAAAATAAACAAGAACAAAAGAGGAAGTAGTGTGGCATGAAGTAGGTTATGGTCGTAATCTCAATCCGTTACAAATAATGCCATTGTAGACATGAACGGATTAGGTTCAAACAGTCGATCAGAGAAACTGAACAGGGACTTGATGAGCATCACCCAACCCCCAAGCTTATGCAGCTGTATGGGAAGAGCTGAGAAAATTAAAAAACATCTCAACCCACAGGGCTAGATAAAAGGAAGGACTGAGATGGCTCAGACACTGAGAAAAAATTATGTAATGAGCCTAGTAAAGACAGATTGACCCATGTGGAGAAAATTTTGGAATCACAATATCATCCAAAACAGCAATCTCCTGTAAAGGGAGAGACTTGTGGGCTCTGCCCAGAATCCTGGCGGTCTTTGATCCTTTCCCACCACAACCTCCGCCTGATAGAGTAACACAGCTAGTACCATCTCAGCGTGTGCTGGTAAAGGCTCCTGGCCCTCCTAGCCGTAAGCGTGGCACACTTCCTTGGCTCAGGCTGCTCAAGAAGGGAGGACATTCCTGGTTTTCATTTATTCCCTGACAGGCAGGATGAATATAACAAAAGGGTTCATCAGGCTTTGCCATTTCAACCAATAAGAGATCTAAAGAATGCTTGTGTTCAATATGGCCCTACAGTGCCGTTTACTCAAGTCATTCTTATCTATTTATTTAGTCATTGGCCAATCCTGGGTCTTCAACTTAGGGCCTGAGCACTGTCCCTGGCTTCTTTTTGCTCTAAGCTAGCACTTGCTATTTAAGCCACAGCGCCACTTCTGGCCATTTTCTATATATATGGTGCTGGAGAATAGAACCCAGGGCTTCATGTATATGAGGCAAGCACACTTGCCAATAGGCCATATTCCCAGCACACTGAAGTCATTCTTGAAACCTGGGCTACTAAAACTTTATGCCCAAATTGCCAAGCAGCCATCAGGCCTTCTAGAAAAAAGGAGGAATAAATGACTATATTCGACTTTGTGCAGATATTGGGCCATCCTATGTTCAGGGCCTCACGCTGGCTGCAGGGCTCCAAGGGCTGACTGTGACAGAGTTCTTACACATGCACTGTATGGGGAGAAGGCGACGGGGACATCTATGTACTGCTGGGATTCCCGGCATCTGTTTTTCCTGAAGACAAATGGACCACTTAATGGCTCACTGACCTAATCAGAAAAGGAGAAGAACTATGAGTGAAATTTGTCCCCATTGTAAAAACGGGAAGCATTGTGTTACAAATTTCAGATCTACTTTGAATGACTGTGGCCACCAGATTTCAGTAAACTGGCAGAGGAGCCAGCACCTGGCCCCACAAAAAAATTTTCGGGCGGCTCCATCCTGCCCCCAACCTCAAGCCTATCCCCCAACAACCTGCAGCAACAATCAGGTTCAAGTCTCCTCTGAGCAACTTCCTCTGAGGAAGTTCAGGACTGGATCTCTGTTCTTCTACCTGCACAGTACTGACTTCGGAAATGGGATTTCAGGCCCTCCATCCAGGAGTTCTTGGCCCTCTTCCAAGGGAATCTGTTGGCTAATTGTTAGGTTACAGCTGCTCTGCACTGAGGGGCTTATGTATTATTCCAGGAGTGATAGATCAGGACACTAATGGAGAAATAAAATCATGGCTTCAGTGCCGGCTAGTGTTGTCTCTATCCTGGCAGCTTATGCTGGTTCCTTTAATTTTTGTCGGTGACTCAGCAACTACAAACACAAGGGGAGAAAGGAGTTTTTGGTCTTCCGACAATTTTTGGGTTCAAAACATGAAATGGGAATGGCCCGGGGATGGCTTCTTCTCATATTTTCAGACATCAATATGTTGAGACTACCTCTTGGGCTGTAAAAACCCAATCTTCTCAAGGCATTTCCATCCATTTATCTAAGAGGTTAGCAATATTGCCCATTGACCGCTGGTTGAAATATAGGTCTAATGCACATATAATAGGTTATTTTCAAATGCAAATGACTCACAAGCTGGGGCCACAAATGAGCCAATTCCTCCAGTACTTGTACCTTAGTGAAAGAGATCAACAAACAAACATGTGCTTCAATCTTAATGTGACCTTGGGGTATTCCAAAGGCTATGAAACTTAGGCAAGTCATGGGTGAAACGATTGGCAATTTCCCTATTCTATCCAGTCCCTTCTAGGTACCTTGTTTACTTCTAGCTCCAGTGTTCATAAAGCTGGCCTCTACACATATGCATGTCTAGCACAATGATGATCAAGTTGTCCTTATCCTGGTTGTGGTGGGTAACCTATACAAAACAGGATGTGCACAATGACCAAAGTATATCTTAGACATGAGTATGTCCTCTTTGCGACATGGGAAAAGAGTGCTCCACAACAGATTAGTAGTAGCAAGTTGCCACAGTGTTCATAATGGTGAAGAAAAAAGGAGAAAAAAAAGATAAAAGGTAATGTACCATAAATCAAGAGCTAAGTAAGGTAAAAATAGGAAGGAAAGTTATGGAAGGTAAGAAAGAGAGGGAAGGAAGGAATGATAGAAAGAAAAGAGCGGGGTGATGAAGCCAAGGAAGACAGGAGGGAAGGTAGCAATGAGGGAAGGAATGTAGGCAGGGAAGGAGGCAGGGAGAGGTGGATTGTGGTTTCTATGGACAGTGGCTGGGACAGAGTTAATGGAGGAAGTATGGAGGAAGAGGATCTGAAGGTAAGCCTGGGGAAGGAGAGAGATGAAGGGAGATAAGGAAGGAAGAAAAGGTAGCAGGAAGGAATGGTTGCAGAAAGGAAGGAAAGATGAGAGCAAGGGAGACTTGGGGTTGGAGATAGAAGCAAGGCAATATGAAAGCATTGACAGGTCAGATGAAAAAGAAAGGATATCTGGTGGAAGCAAGGAAATTCATAAAAATTCATAGGGAATTAATAAAGCTGTGCCTCTACTTGGACACTACTTAGTACACTGATATCAGATATTCAATATAATTGATCTGACAAACAATGCTGTAGTGTCATTTCCAATAGGAAAAAATGAAACTCAGTTTCTACTATAGAAAATATTATTTTTGAGCTGCACCAGGTCATTAGGTTTCTAAGTGTATTTCTAAATAATTCACAAAAATATCTTCTATGGAATGCAAGACAGGCATTGACAAGTTGACTCCCAGAGTGACAGAAAGAACACTGTGCCCTGAAACATCTCATGGTGATCCTCCCCTCTGGATATTTCTATCCTCCAGAAGACACCCTGCTGAGACCAACTGGCAATGCCTTCAAGGAACACAGAAGACTTGCTTGATAATGGAAAGAGTTAGAGAAAATCTACCGCCCCCCAAATAGACAGTAAGAAACAACAAAACCATGAGACAAGTTTAATGACAGTGCCCACAGAGACAAAACCTGACCCTCCAGTGACCAAAAGAAGGGATGAACTCTTGAACTTTTTCCAGTTAAGGGTGTATACTTGTGTCCAAGTCACCACATCACCTACCCAACACTCACTGACCTGTTTCAGTCAGTACATAAAACACAAAGCACTAACTAGTGGAGGATTTTTTTAACAGACTTATGCAAAAGTTGAGTCTGGCAGACTCTGAGTCACGGGGGTCCCCCATCTCAGTCTTGGGGGTGTTCAATAAGTTCCCAAAGCCAACTTAAAATATCGTGACTCTAGTAAGAATTTTCTATTCTCTCTTAAGGGAAAATGAGTTATATGTGATGCCTCAAGGTCGGTAAATATGGTCATTTAGATGAATGGCGAGGCTATTTGTCTGTTAGTACTAAATGTAAGGGACCTAAGAAATAAAACTCAAAGTGATGCGGCAGCTCCCCTGCTAGTGACTGGTTGTCAAGAAAAGATGATATGGAAACTCACTTCACTGGAACAGAGCCATCTATGAGCCCCGTATTACAACTTTCCTAAATTAAGTCAATCAGGTCAATATACATCATGAGGGGGCTGAGCTACACCTCCCCATTGGACAGGGTTGAATGACAGGAAGAGCAAGAAAACAAGTGAGGGAAACAGAATCATATGAATTACAATAAGAAATGTCAAGGGGCCCTGAGGAGGAAATCTATTGTTTGTCACTTTCTACTTCCTGATGGGACCTGCAGGACTCAATAACCTATGTAGAGCTCCCACTGTGCTGCTGAACTGCCTAAATTAGCGTCATTCTCTGAAGGATCATATACAGACGCCGAAGAATGTTTAAATTTTTTGTAACAGATCTGACAGGAGATTGCTCAGGTATAGTTTGAACTGTTACCTGTGGTCCACTTCGAGGTTTTGCCCACCTCTTGAAGATTATAAGTATTCCTTGCTTTCCCCATATTAGCCTACTAGTTCAGCAGCTGATGTTATGACAGCATTGTGAGAAATCATATGGGAGAGCTGCATGCATTAAGGGCCCAAATAGACCTCAATGGAGCTGGAACATTGTCACCAACACCATATGCCATTTCTGCATTACTCTTTACTCGCTTCCAGGCTTCTAAGTCTAGAAATCCTCCTCTAATCTTCTAAAATCGTTTCCTCTGGGAATAAAAGATTATACTCCCTTACCTCCTGCATGCACTCATGTATTTCCGAATGCGAGATCATAGCCCATTTACGTTTCAGAACCTGGTGGATAAGATTAGACAAAGAAGCACCTTAAGCTTGTCCCATATCCCCATAAATGTTTTCAGTTCTTCTGGAGAGCTCGCTACACAGATTCGCTATCTCTTGTGATT
Source organism: Perognathus longimembris pacificus (assembly GCF_023159225.1). Lineage (NCBI taxonomy): Eukaryota > Metazoa > Chordata > Mammalia > Rodentia > Heteromyidae > Perognathus > Perognathus longimembris. The sequence continues at coordinate 1,089,392 of NW_025959851.1, read as the reverse complement.
AAAAATGTCCCTTAGTTCCCCTTGAGAGTTCACAACGTAGTTTCCCTGGATCTCCTTTGGATCAAATGCCCATGTCCCACGTTGGGGGGACAGATGGTGGGACAAATGGTAACTGCAATGAAGAAAGGATATGGGGAGACGTGGTTTTTGAGAAGAAGGCCATGTGCTTTATTTTTGGGATGTCAGGGGTATATGGGGTTAGAGATCAATTAATCAATCAATTGCAAGAACAATTCAGAAAAATTTGCCACTCTGTTCATATCATGGATATCACTACAACACCGGATCAGATTAGGCAAATATAAAACTCTAATCGGCTTCCCCAAAATTCAATTGAATGCCTAAGATTGTGAAAGCTATCTCATGAGTAGTTGGAGGAACAATACAATCCAAGAGTTTTCTAATCAGGGAAGGAGAATCTCATGACAAAGTGCTTAAGATTGGCCAACAAACAGAGGAAACCCTTAGGAGGAGTTTTCCTCAACAGGACCCCAGGAGTTCCAGGAAAGGGTGTCAGAAATCCTTGCTGAGGCTAAGTCTCCCTCTGTTCAATGGGATGTCATAGTTCCACTGTCTATGCTTTTGGATTTGGGAGATCTTGTTGAACTAGCGGAGTGAATGTGTGTGTATTTCTGCTTGTTTGTGGTTGTGTGTAGGTGAGTTTTCCCTCAACTGGACCCCAGGAGTTCCAGGAAAGGTGTCAGAAATCCTTGCTGAGGGCTAAGTCTCCCTCTGTTCAATGGGATGTCATAGTTCCACTATCTATGCATGTGGATTTGGGAGATCTTGTTGATCTAGGGGTGTGAATGTCTGTGTATTTCTGCTTGTTTGTGGTTGTGTGTAGGTGAGCTTTTAGGTAAAGGACCTGCAAATCATTACTTGTGGCCACTCCCGCCCCAGGTGCTTTGTATCATTAATAGGCGATTCTACTCCTCCCTTCCGCCGCCCTCCCACCCATTTAAAAGTGCAGCTCTTTCTACCATTAAATGAGTCTTAGCATTGACTTGGTTCCCAGACTGTCCTGTTTGTCCTCTGAGGAAAGTGGGGCTGGGATAGAAGTCTGTCTGCCCTTCTTTTCCTCTTCTTGGCTCATCAGGGAGGGGCATTTTTCCCAACTCTCTCCGCAGTACACGAGAGCTGGGAGACTAAACACCCCCACATTCACTCATGGCTGTCAAGTAGCTTCTACATTTCAACAGCAGTTCTTATTTCTCAGCCTGCTGTAACTGTGGAATTTGTAATAATATGTCATTTTCAGTGCTCAGGACCTATCACAATGAAACCTAGGTTTTATTATATCCAAGAAACGCTTGTGGGGCTGGGGATATAGCCTAGTGGCAAGAGAGTGCCGGCCTCGGATATAGGAGGCCCTAGGTTCGATTCCCCAGCACCACATATACAGAAAACAGCCAGAGCGGCACTGTAGCTCAAGTGGCAGAGTGCTAGCCTTGAGCGGGGAAGAAGCCAGGGACAGTGCTCAGAGCCTTGAGTCCAAGGCCCAGGGACTGGCAAAAAATAAATAAATAAATAAATAAATAAAGTAAATAAATAAATAAATAAAAGATGGCTTGCAGTTGCTATGGCTGGAATAGGACCCTATGTTTACACTTGCACTGCTTTTTACCTCAAGGCTTGGGGCTCATTATTCTGTATGCAGTATTGAAGAGTCCATTAGTAAATAGATGAGAAATGAAAATGAAAATCATGCACATTATCTCACAGGTTTCCATCTGAAACATTTTATTTCTTCACTTCTCTAAGTTAATTGAAATAGAAAAAAAATGGCAGATAATTTCACAGAAGATGAGTTGCAGCATTGTAGGATATCTACAGTTTATCCATTTTATACTCGCATCCACTTGTGAGATGACAACATCAAAGGTATTGTGCTTTTATCTGTAGCTTCCCTTCCTGCAGATATAGTGTCACAGGAATTCCTTGTGCCAGCTTTAGCTCTTTCTGTGAGATCATCCCATACAGTGAAAATTGCCAACCCTAATAATGTCAGCAACTGAATTTTCAGGAATATTTTCATAATCATTTTTCAGACAGGACTTGTACATTGTCCCTGTCATTATGAAACACTGACTAACATGCTCATTGTTGGAAGACTCATGTTAATATAACAGATCTGTCATCAACTTCCATCACATTTGGAAGTGCAAGTACGCAGCCCTCGGCTCTGGACATTAAGCTAGAAAGGCAAGAGGCAGTGAATGCCAAAAAATAACTTTTAGGCGTAGCAGAGTCTGACCAGCTGATTGATTCCCATGTCAATGTGCAGGATTCTATTGGACTCATAGGTACACACATTATCCGCAGAGGAAAATTCAGTCTCCAATTTAGGATAAAAGGATTAGCATCAGAGTTTCTAGAAGCTTCTGACTGGTTACCTAGCACATGGTAGGAGACCAAAGACGTTTTTGTGATGTCACAGAATGCTCATTATGGTCTAGCTGTGTGCTAGACCTACTTGAGCAGACATAGCTACCCTCTAGGACTCCTTAAGCTGCAGTGTACCCTACTCTGCAGATGGGATGAGGACTTGAACATGCAGGAAACTGACATGAAGGAACATTTTTCAAATGTGCCTAATACGTTCCAACAGAGCTGTACAGGTTCAGAGACCTCAACCTACCCTCCTGGTGGGAACCCTCACTCGCAGAGGAGGCGGCATTAAGGTCTGTGGTTGAGGAATTGGCTTTTCAAGCTTTGTGTCAGGCATCTTGGGTCCAAGGACTACCATCCCAGGATTGTGACTTGGAATCGGGTTTCCAGACCCCTGATTTTCTTTCCCTGACTTTTCCCAGAAAGCTTTGGACAATAGTAGAAAGTGACAAATTCAAGGTCAATTTGGTGGGGTGAGGAGGGAACTTCTGTTGTGATTAATGAAGATCTAATTAAAGAAGAAATTTTGGGACGGAAATATCCTTTCAAGATATTTGAAACGAACAGCATGAAAAGTGTAATTCGACAGCTGAATCTGTACGGGTTCAGTAAACTTCATCACCAATTTGATCGTTCTGCTTCTCTGCTTGACTTCTTGACTGAGGAAGAGGAAGGCTCGTCTTTAAGGAAGGTAATTTCAATTTTTTTTTCCCCCTTACATAGCTATGCATACCTCTCTTGGTACACCTGTTTCTTCTATCAGTGAACTAGAGAAATACCAAGCTCAAATTACTTTCAAATGTAACGGAAAGGGCTGGAATATGGCCTATGAAAAGAGGGCTTGCCTCCTATACAAGAAGGGCTCTCAGTTCAATTCCCCAGCACCACATATATGTGGAAAACGGCTAGATGGGTCGCTGTGGCTCCAGGTGGCAGAGTGCTAGCCTTGAGCGGGAAGAAGACAGGCACGGTGCTTAGACCCTGAGTCCCAGGCCCAGGACTGGCCAAACAAAATGTAACGGAAAGAAAGGTTCACTGTCGTAAAGGACAAATTTTGACTTCACCATTAGAATTTACAAAAATATCGCTAGCCAATTAGAATTACACCTTTGGACTCGGGTGTACAAAACCACATAACAGATTCTCTGTGTTCAACGTGGCAGATCCAATTGGTTCAGAACATTGTTGTATTTATCTGTTTCTCTTCTACTAAAGCCCTTGCATATAGTTAAAGTATTTATGCGTCAATTGACTCCTTTGCCATTGAGAGTAAATGGTAATTCATCTCCTTTGGCTAGGTTTGGCTCTGAGTCTCTCTGCTTCAAATGTCTCCAAGTAACTTTCTTCCTTTTGTTTTAGTTTCTGTGCTACCAGAAACCAAATTTCAAACAAGGATGTCCTGAACTGTTAGCAAGAATAAGACGAAAAGTCAGGATTAAAAAGTTTTCTGTAACAAGTGAATCATTGCCTGTGCAGCTGGATGAACCACTGCACCTGGGGACATGAGGGTAATGCCAGTAATCCCAAAACAGATTTAGTCTCTGACACTAGTACTGAAGGAATCCTTTCAACATCACGAAGTTCACTGCTGTCTCATGGACCCCAGCCATCTGGCACGCACAGGCTGTCAACTGCAGCACCTTTACTCAAAAATGACAATCCTGCCAGAGATTCTTCTGGTCAGACATTCACACAAAAAGTTTTATGGATCAGGGAGCCATGTCTAGTCATTTGACCACACTTCATGTGCTGTCAAACAACAGCTACCTCCAAGGCACATGACTGCTTTTTGAATTTTGATAAAATTTATAATTCTCAATATCAAAAATCACATCGATTATCAAACGATAATTTCAGAGAGATGATGCCAACTTCAGCTATTCCAATTGGATATTCTTATTTTATGGCCTACGAATTGCCACATTCAAGCATGCTAGTGACAGCAATCCAATCAACGGTGCTCCGATGCCACCACACGCGAAATATCTGCCGCAGCATTTTCAAAATATCATCATATAATAGCACCAGTTTACAAGGAACAGAAAGAGAGTAATATCCCAAGCCAGTGCCAGAGTTGGAGGGAAAATTAATTTCGATGTGTATTGTTATAATGAATAAAGACTCTGCCCAGCTTTATTCAAGCAATGAAGGGGTCATTCAACTGTATTGTTTCTTATAGGCTAATAGCAAATAAAACTAAAATGTTGCTTTATTTCAACAGTGGGATGCGCCTTCATCTCATGTTTTCAGACATCAATATGTTGAGACTACCACTTGGGCTGTAAAAACCCAAACTTCTTAAGGCATTTCCATGCATTTATCTAAGAGGTTAGGCATCATTGCCAATTGACCATTAGTTCAAATTAAACTATAGCATAAATAATGGGTTATATTCAAATGGAAATGACTCACTACCCGGGGCGACAAATGAGCTAGTTACTCCAGTCACACCTACCTTAGTGAAAGAGATCAACAAACAAACATGTGCTTCAATTTGAAACTGACCAAGACGTGTTCCAAAGGATATATGAAACTTAGGCAAACATGGGTGAACAATTGGCCATTTTCCCATTTCTATCCATTCCCCTCAAGAGCCTTGTTTACTTCCAGCTCCACTATTCATATAACTGGCATCTACATGCATGCATGTGTTGCACAATGATGATCAATTTGTCCTCATCCTGGTCGTCTTGGGTTACCAATATTAAACAGGAAGTGCATAATGACCAAAGCATATTAGACATGAGTAATGTCCTTTTTGCCACATGGCAACAGCATACTCTACAACAGAATCGTAGTAGCAAGTAGCCACAGTGTTCCCAATGATGATGAAAAAAAGATTAAAAAAGATAAGAGGTAATATACCAAAAATCCGGAGCTAAGGAAGGTACCAAGTAAGAAGGAAAGTTGTGGAACTAGAGAAAAGGAGAGGGAAGCAATGAATGATATTAAAGAAAGGGATGGAGTGATGAAGCACAGGAAGACAAGAATTCAGGAAAGAAGACAGGAGAGAAGGTAGCAAGGAGGAAGGAATGCAGGCAGGCAAGGAGGCAGGGAACAGAGGATTGTGGTTAGTATCAACCAGTGTGAGGGATGGAGTTATAGGTGGAAGTATGGAGAAAGAAGGATCCAAAAGGAATCCTGGGGAAGGAGAGAGTGACAAACAGAGATAAGGAGGGAAGAAAAGAAATCAGGAAGGAATGAAAGCAGAAAGGAAGGATGAGGAACAAGGGAGACTGGGTGGGACATAGGAGTAAGGAACCATGAAAGCAGTGAGAGGGAAGATGAAAAGGAATTGGTACTTCATGGGAAGCAAGGAAAATCATAAAAATACATTTATATTTATAAATCTGTGTTTTTACTTGGACACTACTTAGTACATTGATATCAAATATTCAGTATCGTTTGCTTGACATAAAAAATCTGTAGTGTCAGTTCAAATAGGTAAAAATGAAACTCAGTTTGTACTATAAGAAAATGTTATTCATCCGGCTGCACAGGGTCATGAGATTTCTAAGTGAATTTCTAAGTAAGGCTTCAACAATATTCTTCTACGGAATGCAAGACTGGCATTGACAAGTTGACTGCCAGAGTGACAGAAAGAACACTGTGCCCTGTATCATCTCCTAAGGATGTTCCACTCTGGATATCTCTATGGCTCCAGATGACACCCTGATGAGGCCATCTGGCAGTGCCTTCAAGGAACACAGATGACCTGTTGATATTAGGAAGAGTTAGAGACAATCTAAGTCCCTGAAATAGACAGTAGGAAACAACAAAACCAAGAGACAAGTGTAATGACAGAATGCCTACCGAGACAAAACCTGACCCACGAGGTCCCAAAAGAAGGGATGGACATCTTGCCTCTTTTTTCAAGCAGGGGTGTAAACTTGTGTCCAAGTCACCATGTCACCAACCCAGCACTCACTGACCATTTTAGGTCAGTGCATGAAACACAAACCAAACACCACTAGAGGATTTGTCAAAAGACTTATGCAAAAGTTGACGCGTGGGAAATCTCTGGGTCACGGGGTCCCCATCACAGTCTTGGAGGGGAGTTCCCTAAATTCCCAAAGCCAGCCTAAAATAAAGTGACTCTAGTAAGATTTTTCTCTCCTCTTCTAAGGGGAAATGATTTATATGGAATATCTCAAGGTCGGTAAAGTTGGTCATTTACATGAAACGCTAGGAAATATGTCTGTGACTACTAAAAGTCAGGGACAGAAGAAATACAACACCAAAGTGACTTTATATATTGTTAAAATTCAATGTGCACCAAGTTACAAAAAAGTCACATATTTTTCTTCCAATAGTGGTGTGTCAAATATTCTCGACCAGTGCAGGGAACCACAAGACAGGCACATCAATTAAAATTTACATGGAACTCTATTTCTTTGTCTTGTATGGTGGGTAATGGACACCCAATAGCGTTTACACCAATGTTGGGATAAGGAAATGCCAACTGTGACACATTTCATGTCCTCTGCTTTTCCCTCCAGCCCTCCCCATTTGCGTCATTTTGCAATAGTACAATTGCAGCCAGTGATACTCTTAGAGTCCATTATCAAGGATGGAACCATATGTGGTTGACATGTACAAATGGGGGGAGAAGCTGTATCTCCTCTTTTCTGTCTAAAGGAAAACTCCATTATGATTTCTGGTGTTTATTTTTTCCTATAGTGAACTGGTTTGATGGGGATGACATAATACCCCTCTCGTTCACTCCATCTTGAGTATTGCAAAGTAAAAATCTAAGTAACAGTATTGACTAGGCCACTGGTTTTGTTTGATCCAATGATGTTGGAATGAAAGCACTACTAAATGGATACTTCAAAGGAGATGGACTGTGTTCTGTTGTAGACATTTAGGTTTGGGCTCCTAACAATTTCTTTCTCAACAACCACTTGAGAGCTATGAAGACACCATACTTAAAATCATCCCTAGGTACAGAGGAGTCCTGAATCTCTCCTTCCTTTACAAGGGGACCTATTGTGTCAGTGGGAAAAGATGTTGATTTTAGGAAACAATTTAGAGATCATAATAGATAGTTCATGGTTGAAAAATATTGAGCTAAAATGAAAAAGGAAATCTCAAGGGAAGGGTTCCTTGATTTCGTTTACACAGTCTCCAAACATAATTGTACACACCTTGGGTACTGGTGATCACTTGCAGTGTTGTGGTTTGGAAGTACATAATTCATTATATTACTGGAACCATTCAATAATATTAGCTTGGCTAAATTCATCTTGGTCAGACAAACTTGTATATAACAGTTGCCCCACAAATTAGTGAAAGAAAAGAGTAAATAATTTGATTCTTGTAAAAACACTAGTAAAGGGGACAGGGGGGTATGCAGAAATCAAGGGCAAAAGGTTAAAAGTACAAATGCCTCCAAAAAGCAAAATTTACACAAACATTTGTGTAAACCAATTCTACAATTTCTCAGGGGGAAAGAGACAAAGGAGTTGGAAAGGGGGTGTTGGAGGAGGAAAATGATGAACGAGATATATACTTACTGACTCACTTTTGAACCTCTAATCCTTCGGTCCATCACTCTGACAATAACGGAAAAAATAAAATAAACAAGAACAAAAGAGGAAGTAGTGTGGCATGAAGTAGGTTATGGTCGTAATCTCAATCCGTTACAAATAATGCCATTGTAGACATGAACGGATTAGGTTCAAACAGTCCGATCAGAGAAACTGAACAGGGACTTGATGAGCATCACCCAACCCCCAAGCTTATGCAGCTTGTATGGGAAGAGCTGAGAAAATTAAAAAACATCTCAACCCACTGGGCTAGATAAAAGGAAGACTAAGATGGCTCAGACACTGAGAAATAATTATGTAATGAGCCTAGTAAAGACAGATTGACCCATGTGGAGAAAATTTTGGAATCACAATATCATCCACAACAGCAATCTCCTGTAAAGGGAGAGACTTGTGGGCTCTGCCCAGAATCTTGGCGGTCTTTGATCCTTTCCCACCACAACCTCCGCCTGATAGAGTAACACAGCTAGTACCATCTCAGCGTGTGCTGGTAAAGGCTCCTGGCCCTCCTAGCCGTAAGCGTGGCACACTGCCTTGGCTCAGGCTGCTCAAGAAGGGAGGACATTCCTGGTTTTCATTTATTCCCTGACAGGCAGGATGAAGATAACAAAAGGGTTCATCAGGCTTTGCCATTTCAACCAATAAGAGATCTAAAGAATGCTTGTGTTCAATATGGCCCTACAGTGCCATTTACTCAAGTCATTCTTATCTATTTATTTATTCATTGGCCATCCTGGGTCTTCAACTTAGGGCCTGAGCACTGTCCCTGGCTTTTTTTGCTCTAAGATAGCACTCTGCTACTTGAGCCCACAGCGCCACTTCTGGCCATTTTCTATATATGTGGTGCTGGAGAATAGAACCCAGGGCTTCATGTATATGAGGCAAGCACACTTGCCAATAGGCCATATTCCCAGCACACTGAAGTCATTCTGAAACCTGGGCTACTAAAACTTTATGCCCAAATTGCCAAGCAGCCGTCAGGCCTTCTAAGAAAAAAGGAGGAATAAATGACTATAATCGACTTTGTGCAGACATTGGGCCATCCTATGTTCAGGGGCCTCACGCTGGCTGCAGGGCTCCAAGGGCTGACTGTGACAGAGTTCTTACACATGCACTGTATGGGGAGAAGGCGACGGGGACATCTATGTACTGCTGGGATTCCCCGGCATTCTGTTTTTCCTGAAGACAAATGGCCACTTAATGGCTCACTGACCTAATCAGAAAAGGAGAAGAACTATGAGTGAAATTTGTCCCCATTGTAAAAACGGGAAGCATTGTGTTACAAATTTCAGATCTACTTTGAATGACTGTGGCCACCAGATTTCAGTAAACTGGCAGAGGAGCCAGCACCAGGCCCCACAAAAAAATTTTCGGGCGGGCTCCATCCTGCCCCCCAACCTCAAGCCTATCCCCCAACAACCTGCAGCAACAATCAGGTTCAAGTCTCCTCTGAGCAACTTCCTCTGAGGAAGTTCAGGACTGGATCTCTGTTCTTCTACCTGCACAGTACTGACTTCGGAAATGGGATTTCAGGCCCTCCATCCAGGAGTATTTGGCCCTCTTCCAAGGGAATCTGTTGGCTAATTGTTAGGTTACAGCTGCTCTGCACTGAGGGGCTATGTATTATTCCAGGAGTGATAGATCAGGGACACTAATGGAGAAATAAAATCATGGCTTCAGTGCCGGCTAGTGTTGTCTCTATCCTGGCAGCTTATGCTGGTTCCTTTAATTTTTGTCGGTGACTCCAGCAACTACAAACACAAGGGGAGAAAGGAGTTTTTGGTCTTCCGACAATTTTTGGGTTCAAAACATGAAATGGGAATGGCCCGGGGATGGCTTCTTCTCATATTTTCAGACATCAATATGTTGAGACTACCTCTTGGGCTGTAAAAACCCAATCTTCTCAAGGCATTTCCATCCATTTATCTAAGAGGTTAGCAATATTGCCCATTGACCGCTGGTTTGAAATATAGGTCTAATGCACATATAATAGGTTATTTTCAAATGCAAATGACTCACAAGCTGGGGCCACAAATTGAGCCAATTCCTCCAGTACTTGTACCTTAGTGAAAGAGATCAACAAACAAACATGTGCTTCAATCTTATGTGACCTTGGGGTATTCCAAAGGCTATGAAACTTAGGCAAGTCATGGGGTGAACGATTGGCAATTTCCCTATTTCTATCCAGTCCCTTCTAGGTACCATTGTTTACCTTCTAGCTCCATGTTTCATA
>NW_025959851.1:1044282-1078722 GCF_023159225.1 Perognathus longimembris pacificus | reverse complement strand
CTCAAGTGGTTGTTGAGAAAGAAATTTTTAGGAGCCCAAACTAAATGTCTACAACAGAACACATTCATCTCCTTTGAAGTATCCATTTAGTAGTGCTTTCATTCCAACATCATTGGATCAAACAAAACCAGTGCCTAGTCATACTGTTACTTAGATTTTACTTTGCACTACTCAAGATGGAGTGAACGAGAGGGTTATTATGTCATCCCCATCAAACCAGTTCACTATAGGAAAAATTAACACCAGAAATCATAATGGAGTTTTCCTTTAGACAGAAAAGAGGAGATACAGCTTCTCCCCCCATTTGTACATGTCAACCACATATGGTTCCATCCTTGATAATGGACTCTAAGAGTATCACTGGCTGCAATTGTACTATTGCAAAATGACGCAAATGGGGAGGGCTGGAGGGAAAAGCAGAGGACATGAAATGTGTCACAGTTGGCATTTCCTTATCCCAACATTGGTGTAAACGCTATTGGGTGTCCATTACCCATCATACAAGACAAAGAAATAGAGTTCCATGTAAATTTTAATTGATGTGCCTGTCTTGTGGTGCCCTGCACTTGTCGAGAATATTTTACACACCACTATTTGAAGAAAAAATATGTGACTTTTTTGTAACTTGGTACACATTGAATTTTACAATATATAAAGTCACTTTGTGTTGTATTTCCTCTGTCCCTGACTTTTAGTAGTCACAGACATATTTCCTACCGTTTCATGTAAATGACCAACTTTACCGACCTTGAGATATCCCATATAAATCATTTCCCTTAGAAGAGGAGAGAAAAATCTTACTAGAGTCACTTTATTTTAGGTTGGCTTTGGGAATTTAGGGAACTCCCTCCAAGACTGTGATGGGGACCCCGTGACCCAGAGATTTCCCAGCGTCAACTTTTGCATAAGTCTTTTGACAAATCCTCTAGTGGTGTTTGGTTTGTGTTTCATGCACTGACCTAAAATGGTCAGTGAGTGCTGGGTTGGTGACATGGTGACTTGGACACAAGTTTACACCCCTGCTAGAAAAAAGAGGCAAGATGTCATCCCTTCTTTTGGGACCTCGTGGGTCAGGTTTTGTCTCGGTAGGCATTCTGTCATTACACTTGTCTCTTGGTTTTGTTGTTTCCTACTGTCTATTTCAGGGACTTAGATTGTCTCTAACTCTTCCTAATATCAACAGGTCATCTGTGTTCCTTGAAGGCACTGCCAGATGGCCTCATCAGGGTGTCATCTGGAGCATAGAGATATCCAGAGTGGAACATCCTTAGGAGATGATACAGGGCACAGTGTTCTTTCTGTCACCCTGGCAGTCAACTTGTCAATGCCAGTCTTGCATTCCGTAGAAGAATATTGTTGAGCCTTACTTAGAAATTCACTTAGAAAGCTCATGACCCTGTGCAGCGGATGAATACATTTTCTATAGTACAAACTGAGTTTCATTTTTACCTATTTGAACTGACACTACAGATTTTTATGTCAAGCAAACGATACTGAATATTTGATATCAATGTACTAAGTAGTGTCCAAGTAAAAACACAGCTTTATAAATATAAAATGTATTTTTATGATTTTCCTTGCTTCCCATGAAGTATCAATTCCTTTTCATCTTCCCTCTCACTGCTTTCATGGTTCCTTACTGCTATGTCCCACCCAGTCTCCCTTGTTCTCATCCTTCCTTCCTTTCTGCTTTCATTCCTTCCTGATTTCTTTTCTTCCCTCCTTATCTCTGTTTGTCACTCTCTCCTTCCCCAGGATTCCTTAAGGATCCTTCTTTCTCCATACTTCCACCTATAACTGCATCCCTCACACTGTTGATACCAACCACAATCCATCTGTCCCTGCCTCCTTGCCTGCCTGCATTCCTTCCCTCCTTGCTACCTTCTCTCCTGTCTTCTTTCCTGAATTCTTGTCTTCCTGTGCTTCATCACTCCATCCCTTTTCTTTATATCATTCATTGCTTCCCTCTCCTTTCTCTAGTTCCACAACTTTCCTTCTTACTTGGTACCTTCCTTAGCTCTGGATTTTTGGTATATCACCACTTATCTTTTTTTAATCTTATTTTCATCATCATTGGGAACACTGTGGCTACTTGCTACTACGATTCTGTTGTAGAGTATGCTGTTGCCATGTGGCACAAAGGACATACTCATGTCTAATATGCTTTGGTCATTATGCACTTCCTGGTAACCCTGGTAACCCAAGACGACCAGGATGAGGACAAATTGATCATCATTGTGCAACACATGCATGCATGTAGATGCCAGTTATATGAATAGTGGAGCTGGAAGTAAACAAGGCTCCTTGAGGGGAATGGATAGAAATGGGAAAATGGCCAATTGTTCACCCATGTTTGCCTAAGTTTCATATATCCTTTGGAACACGTCTTGGTCAGTTTCAAATTGAAGCACATTGCAGGAAGCCGCAACAACGCCATTACAAGATGGCGCCTACTTCCTTGCAGCCTTACTGGTAAAAACGGCAAAGCCTAACGGACTTACTGGCCTGAACCCTGCGCATGCGCAAGTGAGTTCTAGTCCCAGCCAATCCCGTGGCGGCTGCTAGTAGCAACCAGTCACAGACCAATCAGGGAACGACCCATGCTCACCCAACGGTATATAAGCAGGTGGTTTTGGCCTTTTGGTGCCCCTCGCTTCAGCTCTCCCTCAACCAAGCGGCTCCTCAATAAAATGTGATTGGGAAGGATCCTCGTGGGGTGGTCGCCTTTCCTCGCTGGACGAGGTTGCCGCCCGCCGCAACTGGTGCCGAAACCCGGGACCAGGCGAGGGGTCGAAGAGGATCCAGAACCCAACACATGAGGAGGTAACTTCCCTCAGGTATGTGGACTGCCGTTCCTGTCTGGTGCTTCTTATTATCCTTCCGCTGTGAGTGCTGGTGGCTGGTGTGTGCTTGCTCTGTTTGCGCTGTGACGAACCTGGAAAAGAGTGCCGCTGCATTGATCTAGAGTAAGTTAAAAGTGAAAGTAAGCCCACGGTAGATAAGGTGGTTTTCGCCCGTGGATAAGACACTCGTAGATAAGGGTGCAACATGGGAAATTCTCACGGGAAAACAACCGGTTCTGAGGACCTTTACACTTCTCTTCAGACATTGCTGAAACAGCGCGGTCTTAAGGTTGGCAAGGCAACTATCAAGAAGGTTCTTACTGATATAGACCAACAGGCGCCGTGGTTCGCGGTTTCTGGCGGCTTGACCCTCGTTTGCTGGGACAAGTTAGGCAGGGATTTAGACAGCGCTCAGGAAAAGGGTGAGATCTCTAGAGCAACGATGCCCTTATGGCGCATGGTACGCTCATGCCTGGAAGATGGACACTCCATAGATCTTATAAAGGAAGGTCAAAAGGCCCTTAGTAAGCACCAGGATAGTCTTTCGGAATCCTCATCAGTAAAGGGGGAAGTGGTTAGGCCTAAGGAAAATAAAAATAAAAAGATGAAAGAAAGAAAAGGGAGACCCCATAAGGGTCTGGAGGAGGGACTGCAGCCCTCCGGAAAATCCTCGACCGCGCAGGCGGCGGGGACAAACTCAAAAGGGACAAGGACAAGAACCAGTTGCCCCATTGTATCCTTCTTTGGAGGAATTTAAGATTGATAACTCCTTCTCAGCTCTTAGTATAGAGGGCAGTGAATCAGAGAGCGAGGCCGAGAGTGGCCATACCTCGGGCAGCGAGCTGAGCCCAGAAGATGAAGAGGGCTTGGAGGAAGCCGCTGCTAGGTATGAAAAGGACAGATACGGACCTGGTTACCCCCTTGGGGCCAAGGCCCCCAGGCAAAAAACACCCTCTGCCCCCCTCCCCCCGCCTTATGCGGTGTCCGGGCGGAGCGCGGAGCAACTTCATAAAGAGAAGTATGTGGTCTAGGTTGGCCACGGCTTTTCCAGTCTTTGAGAACCCAATAACAGATGAAAGGACCTATGAGCCAGTCTCTTATAAACAACTAAGGGATCTAATGGAGTCAGTGCGCACATATGGAGTTACAGCCAGTTATACCACTGCTTTATTGCGGCGACTCACGGTTAATGCCATGACGCCCACGGATTGGTGATTGCGCGCACATGTCTCAGTCACGGGCAGTTCCTTGACTTTAGGTCCATTGTTCAGGACAAGGCACAGATACAATTCAGAAAGAATCTCCAAGAAGGGAGAGCCGAATGGTCGGTGGACATGCTTCTAGGACAGGGAGCTTATGCAGTGGAACAGACCACCTACCCCTTTGAAGTCTACCGCCAGGTAAATGAGATATTTTACAAGGCTTGGCGGGCCTTGCCAAACAAAGGAGAGGTGGCTGGCAACCTTACAAAAGTGATTCAGGCGCCCAATGAACCATTTTCTGATTTTGTGGCACGCATGCTTGAGACGGCGGAGCGTGTACTTGGGAATTTGGATGCTGCCATGCCACTTGTACAACAAATAATCTATGAGCAAAGTACCAAGGAATGTAAAAGAGTGATAACTCCTATAAAGGAAAAGGGCCTTGAGGCATGGGTAAAAGCTTGCCGAGAGGTGGGAGGCCCATTGACAAATGCAGGCTTGGCGGCGGCCGTGCTTTCTGCCACTCGCATGGCTAGGGACAACAAACAGAAGGGCTGCTTTAAGTGTGGCCAATTAGGACACTTTAAGCGGCAATGCCCGAAAATTAACATGGACCGGATCTGGTGATAACGAGATCCAGGGGAGCTGTTTGTGTTTTTCCTCAGGGCCAAGAAGTGCCTCACTGGGTGCCAACGAGATTGACCAGGCCTGTGGAAACGACAGAAGAAACCCATTGCGAAAATAAAGACCCGCAAGATGAAGACGCCATCCACTTGCCCTGTGGTACAACTGATCCCCCTGCTACTTGCAACAGTGCTGACTGCAGCCCCGATGGCAGCAAAAGAAATGACACTATGGGCTGTGACTAAGGCATGGCCAGTACCTATGCCCTTGCATGCAGATTCTCCCTTCCTCCCCACCTTGTTTTCTGCAGACTGCAACATGGAAGTCCCATGTATTGCTCGTATTTTTACTACTATGCCTAGGGGGCAGTGTGGTCTGCCTCTGGTTGGTCTGTCACCTGCGAACCCAAACACGAAGGGACAAGGTTGTAATTTCACAGGCTTTAGCCGCCTTGGAGTATGGAGCTTCCCCCCAGATTTGGCTTTCAGCCCTAAAAAGGGACTAAGCCCTCAATTGCACGGCCTTTGCACCCCAGGAAGCTGGTAGCTTCACTTGCACTAGGGATAGGCGTGCATTTGAGCAGAGCAGGATGCCGGGCAATAGCACCGCACTTGGGAGTCCTGAGGTAACAGGCCCCAAGAAGAGCAAGTCTGATTGCACGTGGGTAGATACCCTAGACCCCACCTCTGGAAAAAAGGTATCGGACGGGTCTGGCGTCCGATGAATGGATAACACTCATGGGAAAGCCAGTACAATGTTCCAAAATAGCACACAGAGATCAGACCTCTACTCTTACCTGCACAAAAACAAAAAGGGGGAACTGCAGGAAGCCGGCAACAACGCCATTACAAGATGGCGCCTACTTCCTTGCAGCCTTACTGGTAAATAACGGCAAAGCCTAACGGACTTACTGGCCTGAACCCTGCGCATGTGCAAGTGAGTTCTAGTCCCAGCCAATCCCGTGGCGGCTGCTAGTAGCAACCAGTCACAGACCAATCAGGGAACGACCCATGCTCACCCAACGGTATATAAGCAGGTGGTTTTGGCCTTTTGGTGCCCCTCGCTTCAGCTCTCCCTCAACCAAGCGGCTCCTCAATAAAATGTGATTGGGAAGGATCCTCGTGGGGTGGTCGCCTTTCCTCGCTGGACGAGGTTGCCGCCCGCCGCAGCACATGTTTGTTTGTTGATCTCTTTCACTAAGGTAGGTGTGACTGGAGTAACTAGCTCATTTGTCGCCCCGGGTAGTGAGTCATTTCCATTTGAATATAACCCATTATTTATGCTATAGTTTAATTTGAACTAATGGTCAATTGGCAATGATGCTAACCTCTTAGATAAATGCATGGAAATGCCTTGAGAAGTTTGGGTTTTTACAGCCCAACTGGTAGTCTCAACATATTGATGTCTGAAAACATGAGATGAAGCGCATCCCACTGTTGAAATAAAGCAACATTTTAGTTTTATTTGTTATTGGCCTATAAGAAACAATACAGTTGAATGACCCTTCATTGCTTGAATAAAGCTGGGCAGAGTCTTTATTCATTATAACAATACACATCGAAATTAATTTTCCTCCCAACTCTGGCACTGGCTTGGGATATTACTCTCTTTCTGTTCCTTGTAAACTGGTGCTATTATATGATGATATTTTGAAAATGCTGCGGCAGATATTTCGCGTGTGGTGGCATTGGAGCACAGTTGATTGGATGCTGTCACTAGCATGCTTGAATGTGGCGATTCGTAGGCAATAAAATCAGAATATCCAATTGGAATAGCTGAAGTTGGCATCATCTCTCTGAAATTATCGTTTGATAATCGGTGTGATTTTTGATGTTGAGAATTATAACTTTTATCAAAATTCACAAAGCAGTCATGTGCCTGGAGGTAGCTGTTGTTTGACAGCACATGAAGTGTGGTCAAATGACTAGACATGGCTCCCTGATCCATAAACTTTTTGTGTGAATGTCTGACGGAAGAATCTCTGACAGGATTGTCATTTTTGAGTAAAGGTGCTGCAGTTGCCAGCATGTGCGTGCCAGATGGCTGGGGTCTATGAGACAGCAGTGAACTTCGTGATGTTGAAAGGATTCCTTCAGTACTAGTGTCAGAGACTAAATCTGTTTTGGGATTACTGGCATTACCCTCATGTCCCAGGTGCAGTTGTTCATCCAGCTGCACAGGCAATGATTCACTTGTTACAGAAAACTTTTTAATCCTGACTTTTCGTCTTATTCTTGCTAACAGTTCAGGACATCCTTGTTTGAAATTTGGATTCTGGTAGCACAGAAACTAAAACAAAAGGAGAAAGTTACTTGGAGACATTTGAAGCAGAGAGACTCAGAGCCAAACCTAGCCAAAGGAGATGAATTACCATTTACTCTCAATGGCAAAGGAGTCAATTGACGCATAAATACTTTAACTATATGCAGGGCTTAGTAGAAGAGAAACAGATAAATACAACAATGTTCTGAACCAATTGGATCTGCCACGTTGAACACAGAGAATCTGTTATGTGGTTTTGTACACAGTCCAAAGGTGTAATTCTAATTGGCTAGCGATATTTCTGTAAATTCTAATGGTGAATGCAAAATTTGTTCTTTACGAACTGAACCTTTCTTTCCGTTACATTTTGTTTGGCCAGTCCTGGGCCTGGGACTCAGGGTCTAAGCACCGTCCCTGTCTTCTTCCCGCTCAAGGCTAGCACTCTGCCACCTGAGCCACAGCGACCCTTCTAGCCGTTTTCCACATATAGGTGGTGCTGGGGAATTGAACTGAGAGCTTCTTGTATAGGAGGCAAGCACTCTTGACATAGGCCATATTCCCAGCCCTTTCCGTTACATTTGAAAGTAATTTGAGCTTTGGTATTTCTCTAGTTCACTGATAGAAGAAACAGGTGTACCAAGAGAGGTATGCATAGCTATGTAAGGGAAAAGAAAATTGAAATTACCTTCCTTAAAGACGAGCCTTCCTCTTCCTCAGTCAAGAAGTCAAGCAGAGAAGCAGAACGATCAAATTGGTGATGAAGTTTACTGAACCCGTACAGATTCAGCTGTCGAATTACACTTTTCATGCTGTTCGTTTCAAATATCTTGAAAGGATATTTTCGTCCCAAAATTTCTTCTTTAAATAGATCTTCATTAATCACAACAGAAGTTCCCTCCTCACCCCACCAAATTGACTTGAATTTGTCACTTTCTACTATTGTCCAAAGCTTTCTGGGAAAAGTCAGGGAAAGAAAATCAGGGTCTGGATCCGATTCCAAGTCACAATCCTGGGATGGTAGTCCTTGGACCCAAGATGCCTGACACAAAGCTTGAAAAGCCAATTCCTCAACCACAGACCTTAATGCCGCCTCCTCTGCGAGTGAGGGTTCCCACCAGGAGGGTATGTTGGAGGTCTCTGAACCTGTACAGCTCTGTTGGAACGTATTAGGCACATTTGAAAAATGTTCCTTCATGTCAGTTTCCTGCATGTTCAAGTCCTCATCCCATCTGCAGAGTAGGGTACACTGCAGCTTAAGGAGTCCTAGAGGGTAGCTATGTCTGCTCAAGTAGGTCTAGCACACAGCTAGACCATAATGAGCATTCTGTGACATCACAAAAACATCTTTGGTCTCCTACCATGTGCTAGGTAACCAGTCAAAACTTTCTTAGAAACTCTGATGCTAATCCTTTTATCCTAAATTGGAGACTGAATTTTCCTCTGTGGATAATTTGTGTACCTATGAGTCTTTACCGACCTTGAGATATCACATATAACTCATTTTCCTTCAATGAGAAAAGAAAATTCTTACTAGAGTTACTTTATTTTAGTATGGCTTTGGGAATTTATTGAACACTCCCAAGACGGCGATGGGGATCCGATCACCCATAGTCTTCCAGAGTCAACTTTTGCATAAGTCCTTTCTAAAATCCTCTAGCAGTTAGTGCTTTGTGTTTCAGGTACTGACTGAAACAGGTCAGTGAATGTTGTGTAGGTGATGTGGTGACTTGAACACAAGTATACACCCCTAACTGAAAAACGTGCAAGAGTTCATCCCTCCTTTTGGTTGCTTGTGGGTCACGTTTTGTCTCTGTGGACATTCTGTCATTAAACTTCTCTCGTGGTTTTGTTGTTTCTTACTGTCTATTTGGGGGCTGTAGATTTTCTCTATCTTTCTAATATCAAGCAAGTCTTCTGTGTTCCTTGAAGGCACTGCCAGTTGGTCTCAGTAGGGTGTCATCTGGAGGATAGAAATATCCAGAGGGGAGGATCCCCTTGAGATGTTTCTGGGTACAGTGGTCTTTCTGTCACTATGAGGGTCAACTTGTCAATGCCTGTCTTGCATTCCGTAGAAGATACTTTGTCAATTACTTAGAAATTGACTTAGAAATCTTATGACCTGGTGCAGTGGATGAATAATATTTTCTATAGTACAAACTGAGTTTCATTTTTTTTCCCTATTTGAAATGACACTACGGCATTGTTTGTCAGATCAATGATATTGAATATCTGATATCAGTGTACTAATTAGTGTCCAAATAGAAGCACATTTTTATAAATGTACTATGTATTTTTATGAATTTCCTTGCTTCCCACCAATATCCTCTCTTTTTCATCTGACCTCTCAATGCTTTCATATATCCTTATTTCTACCTCCAACGTAGGCTCACTTGCTCTCATCTTTCCTTCCTTTCTGCTATAATTCCTTCCTGCTACCTTTTCTTCTTTCCTTATCTCCCTTCATCACTCTCCTTCCGCAGGATTACGTTCAAATCCTCTTCCTCCATATTTCCACCATTAACTCGGAATCACCCACTGTCGATACAAACCACAATCCATTTCTCCCTGTCTCCTTACCTGTCTGCATACCTTCCCTCCTTGTACCTTCCCTACTGTTTTCCTTGGCTTCATCACCCCGTCCCTTTTTTGTATATCATTCATTCCTTGCCTCTCTTTCTTACTTTCCATAACTTTCCTTCTTATTTTTACCTTACTTACCTCATGATTTATGGTACTTTACCTTTTATCTTATTTTTATCCTTTTTTTCTCATCATAATGAACACTGTGGCTACTTGCTACTACTATTCTGTTGTGTGACACGCTTTTGCCATTTGGCAAAATGGACATACTTATGTCTAAGATATATTTTGTTCATTTTGCACTTCCTGATTAAAATAGGTTACCCACCACAACCAGGATGAGGACAACTTGATCACCATTATGGTAGACATGCCGGCTATATGAAGCTAGAAGTAACTAAGGAACCTAGAAGGGAATGGATAGAAATAGGAAAATTGCCAATCGTTCACCCATTTCTTGCCAAAGTTTCATATCGTTTGGAATACTCCAAGGGCACTTTGAGATTTAAGCACGTTTGTATTTTGATCTCTTTTTATTAGGTACCAGTACTGGAGGAATTGGCTCAATTGTTGCCCCAGCTAGTGTGTCATTTGCATTTGAATATAACCTATTATATGTTCCATAGACCTATAATTCAACCAGCGGTCAATGGGCAATGTTGCTAACCACTTAGATAAATGGATGGAAATGACATGAGAAGATTGGGTTTTTACAGCCCAAGAGGTAGTCTCAACATATTGATGTCTGGAAATATGACAAGAAGCCATTCCCGGGCCTTTCCCTTTTTATGATTTGAACCCAAAAAATGTCAGAAGACCAAAAACTACTTTCTCCCCTAGAGTTTGTGTTAGCTGAGGCACCGACAAAAATGAAAGGAACCAGAGTGAGCTGCCGGGATAGAGATAAAACTAGCAGGCACTGAAGCCGTGATTTTTATTTCTCCATTAGAATCCTGATCTATCACTCCTGGAAGAATACATATGCCCCTCAGTGCAGAGCTGCTGCGACCATACAATAAGCCAACCGATTCCCTTGGAAGGGGGCTAAGAACTCACGTAGGAAGGGCCTGAAATCCCATTTCTGAAGTCAGTGCTGTGCAGGTAAAGGAACCGAGATCCAGTCCTGCAATTCCTATTGTTGCTCAGAGGAGACTTGAAACTGATTGTTGCTGCAGGTGGTTTGGGGATAGGCTTGAGTTCAGGGGAAGCAAGGAGCCGCCCCAAATTTTTTCTGTGGGGCCAGGAGATGGCTCCTCTGCCAGTTTATTGAAATCTGGCGACCAGAGTCATTCAAAGTAGCTCAGCAATTTGTAACACAATGCTTCCCATTTTTACAACAGGGACAAATTTCAGTAATAGCTCTCCTTTTCTGATTAGGTCAGTGAGCCATTAAGTCGTCCATTTGTCTGCAGGACAAACAGATGCTGGGAATCCCAGCAGTACATAGATGTCCCTGTCGCCTTCTCCCCATACAGGACTCTGTGACCGAACTCTGTCACAGTCTGCCCTTGGAGCATTGCAGCCAGCGTGAGGCCCTGCACAAGGGATGGCCCCATGTCTGCACAAAGCCGAATATAGTCATTTATTCCTCCTTTTTTCTTAGAAGGCCTTATAGCTGCTTGGTAATTTGGGCATAAAGTTTTAGTAGCCAAGGTTTCAAGAATGACTTGAGTATGCTGGGAATATGGCCTAGTGGCAAGAGTGCTTGCCTCATATACATGAAGCCCTGGGTTCTATACCACAGCACCACATATATAGAAAATGGCCAGAAGTGGCGCTGTGGCTCAAGTAGCAGAGTGCTAGCCTAGAGCAAAAAGAAGCCAGGGACAGTGCTCAGGCCCTGAGTTGAAGACCCAGGATTGGCCAATGAATAAATAAATAAATAAATAAGAATAACTTGAGTGAACGTCACTGTAGGGCCATATTGAACACAAGAATACTTTAGATCTCTTATTTGTTTAAATGTCAAAGCCTGATGAACACTTTTGTTACCTTCATCCTCCCATTTGATCTCTTGTTTAGATCTCTTATTTGTTTAAATGTCAAAGCCTGATGAACTCTTTTGTTACCTTCATCCTGACTATCAGGAAATAAAGGAAAACCAGAAATGTCCTCCCTTCTTGAGCCTGAGCCAAGGAAGTGTGCCACACTTACGCGTAGGGGGACCAGGTACCTTTAACAGCACAGGCTGAGATGGTAGTAGCTGTGAGACCCTATCAGGCATAAGTTGGGGTGGGAAAGCATCAAAGTCCGCCAGGATTCTGGGCAGGGCCCACAATTCTCTACCTTTACAGGAGTTTACTGATTTGGATGATGTTGTGAAAATAGGGCTATAATTGATACCAAAATTTTCTCCACATGGGTCAATCTGCCTTTAGTAGGTTCATTACATAACTTTTCCTCAGTGTCTCAGCCATCTG
Source organism: Perognathus longimembris pacificus (assembly GCF_023159225.1). Classification (NCBI taxonomy): domain Eukaryota; kingdom Metazoa; phylum Chordata; class Mammalia; order Rodentia; family Heteromyidae; genus Perognathus; species Perognathus longimembris. Next base: position 1,066,791 of record NW_025959851.1, on the reverse strand, counting down.
AGTCTTCCTTAATATCTATCCCAGTGGGTTGAGATCTTTTTTAATTTTCTCAACTCTTCCCAAACAGCTGCATAAGCTTGTGGGTTGGGTGATGCTCATCAAGTCCCTGTACAGTTTCTCTGATCGACTGAATCTAATTCGGTCAAAGCATTAATTCTAACGGAGTCAGATTAGGACCATAACCTACTTCATGCCAAACTACTTCCTCTTTTTTTGTTCATTTTATTTTTTCCTTTATTGTCAGAGTTTGTACCGAAGGATTAGAAGTTCATATATAAGTCAGTAATATATTTCTAGTTCATCATGTTACCTCCTCCGTCACCCCCCACTTCCAACGCCCTTGTCTCGTGCCCCATATAAGTTGTAGTATTGGTTTACACAAATGTTTTTGTAAATTTTGCTTTTGCAGATATTTGCATTTTTATGCATTGGCCCATGATTTTAGCATAAACTGTCCCTTTACTAGTATTTATACAGGAATCAAATTATTGACTCTTTTCTTCCACTAGTTTGTGGGGCAACTGTGTATACAATCTTGTCTGACCAAGAGGAATTTGGCCAAGCTAATATTCATTGAATGGATCCAGTAATATAATGTATTATGTACGTCCCAACATTAACAGTGCAAGGCGATCACCAGTACCAAGGTGTGTACAATTATGTTTGGAGACTAAACCAATCAAGGAACCCTTCCCTTGAGACTTCCTTTTTCATTTTAGCTCCATGTTTTTCAACCATGAACTCTTATGATCTCCAAATTGATTTCCTGAATCAACAACTTTTCCCACTGCACATATAGGTCCCCTTGTAAAGGAAGAAGAGATTCAGCCTCTTCTGTACCTTGGGATGATTTTAAATATGGTGTCTTCATAGCTCGCAAGCGGTTGTTGAGAAAGATGTTTGTAGGAGCCCAAACTAAATGTCTACAACAGAAGACTATCTTCTCCTTTGAAGTATCCATTCAGTATGCGTAAATTCCAACATAATTGGATCAAACAAAACCCGTGCCTAGTCATACTGTTACATAGATTTTACATTGCAATACTCAAGATGGAGTGAATGAGAGGGTTCTTAAGTCATCCCCATCAAACCAGTTCACTTCAGGAAGAATTAACAACAGAAATCATAATGGAGTTTTGCTTTTAAACATAAAATAGGAGATACAGCTTCTCAGCCCATTTGTACATATAAACCACATATGGTTCCATCTTTGATAATGTACTCTAAGAGTATCACTTGCTGCAATTATATGATTGCAAAATGAAACAAATTGGGAGGTCTGGAGGGAAAAGCAGATGACATTAAATGAGTCACAGTTGGCATTTCTTTATCCCAACATTGGTGTAAACACTATTGGGTGTCCATTACCCACCATACAAGACAAAGAAATAGAGTTCCATATAATATTTTTTTCAAAATTTTTTTGTCAAACTGATGTACAGAAAGGTTACAGTTTCATATGTTAGGCACTGGATACATTTCTTGTACAGTTTGTTACCTTGTCCCTCATTCCCCCCTCTCTCTTCCCCCTTTCCCTTCCCCCCCGTAGGTGTTCAGTTCACTTACACCAAACAGTTTTGCAAGTATTGCTTTTGTAGTTGTTTGTCTTTTTTTTTACCCTGTGTCTCTCAAATTTGGTATTCCCATTCAATTTCCTACTTCCAATACCAGTATACACGGTTTCCAATATACTCAGATAAGATTACAGAGATAGTGTATGTACAACCACAGGAAGGTGATACAAGAACATCATCAATAATAGAAGCTACAGATACACATAGGACGTTGAAAGTAGTTACAACTGTTTCCATAACATACAGTTCATTTCACTTATCATCATCTTATGTGTTCATAAGGGTATAGCTATTGGGCCTTGTGATGCTCTGCTATGACTTGCCTAAACCTGTACTAATTATTCCCAATAAGGGAGACCATAGAGTCTAGGTTTCTTTGGGTCTGACTCACTTCACTTAGTAGAATTTTTTCCAAGTCCTTCCATTTCCTTACAAATGAGACAATGTCATTCCTTCTGATAGAGGCATAAAATTCCATTGTGTATATGTACCACATTTTCCTGATCCATTCGTCGACTGAGGGACACCTGGGCTGGTTCCAGATTGTCGCTATGACAAATTGTGCTGCAATGAACATTACTGTGATTTTGTTTGTGGTCTTTGGGATAGATACCCAAAAGTGGGGCTGCTGGGTCATAGGGGAGTTCTATTTTTAGCCTTCTGAGGAATCTCCATACTGCTTGCCAGAGTGGCTGAGCCATTTTACATTCCCACCAACAATGAAGTAGGGTTCCCTTTTGGCCACATCCCCTCCAACAATTGTTATGACTAGTTATCATGATATATGACATTCTTACTGGGGTGAGATGGAATCTCAATGTTGTTTTGATTTGCATTTCTTTTATGGCCAGTGATGTAGAGCATTTTTTCATATGTCTCTTGGCCATTCTCATTTCCTCATCAGAGAAGTCTCTTTGTAAGTCTTTAGCCCACTTGATGAGGGGGCTATTGGTTCTTTGTGGTTTTGTTTTGGAAAAGGCAAATTTTTTAGTTCTGCATATATTTTAGAGATGAGGCCTTTGTCTGTTGAATGTCCAGTAAAGATCTTGTCCCAGTCTGTGGGCTTTCTGTTTATCTTGCGAGCTATGACCTTTGACGTGCAGAAGCTCTGCAGTTTGCTGCAGTCCCATTTGTCCAACCTTTCTTTGATTTGTAGCCATTTTGGGTCTTTGATGTGCCTGTCTTGTGGTTCCCTGCACTTGTCGAGAATATTTCACAAACCCACTATTGGAATAAAAAATATGTGTGACTTTTTTGTAACTTGGTACACATTGAATTTTACAATATATAAAGTCACTTTGTGTTTTATTTCTTCTGTCCCTGACTTTTGGTAGTCACAGACATATTTTCTACAATTTCATGTAAATGACCAACTTTACCGAACTTGAGACATGCCATGTAAATCATTTCCCTTAAAAGAGAAGAGAAAATTCTTACTAGAGTCACTTTATTTTAGGCTGGCTTTGGGAATTTAGTGAACAACCCCCAAGACTGTGATGGGGACCCCGTGACCCAGAGTTTTCCCCAGGTCAACTTTTGCATAAGTCTTTTGACAAATCCTCTAGTGGTGTGTGGTTTGTGTTTCACGCACTGACCTACACAGATCAGTGAGTGCTGGGTAGGTGACATGGTGACTTGGATGCAAGTTTACACTCCTGCTTGAAAAAAGTGGCAAGATGTCATCCCTTCTTTTGGGACCTGGTGGGTCAGGTTTTGTGTCTGTAGGCATTCTGTCATTACACTTGTCTCTTGGTTTTGTAGTTTCTTACTGTCTATTTGACAGACTTTGGTTGTCTCTAACTCTTCCTAATATCAACAAGTCATCTGTGTTCCTTGAAGGCACTGCCACATGGCCTCATCAGGGTGTCATCTGGAGGATAGAAATATCCAGAGTGGAGCATCCCCATGAGATGTTTCAGGGAACAGTGTTCTTTCTGTCACTCTGGCAGTCTACTTGTCAATGCGAGTCTTGCATTCCATAGAAGAATAATGTTGAGCCTTCCTTAGAAGTTCACTTAGAAATCTCATGACCCTGTGCAGCGGATGAATAATATTTTCTATAGTACAAACTGTTTCATTTTTCCCTATTTGAAGTGACACTAAAGCTTTTTATGTCAAGTAAATAATACTGAATATCTGATATGAATGTACTAACTAGTGTCCAAGAAAAGCACAGCTTTATAAATGTACAATGTATTTTTATGAATTTCCTTGCTTCCCATGAAATATCGTTTGTTTTTCATCTTCCCTCTCACTGCTTTCATGGTTCCTTACTTCTATCTCCCACACAGTCTCCCTTGCTCTCATCCTTCCTTCCTTTCTGCTGTCATTCTTTCCTGATTACTTTTCTTCCTTCTTATCTCCATTTGTCTCTCTCTCCTTCCACAGGATTCCGTTCGGATCCTTCTTTCTCCATTCTTCTACCTTTAATTCAATCCCAAACACTGTGGATACAAACCACAATCCAGCTCTCCCTGCCTCCTTTCCTGCCTGCATTCCTTCCCTCCTTGCTACCTTCCCTCCAGTCTTCCTTCCTCTCTTCTTGTCTTCCTGTGCTTAATCACTCCATCCCTTTTCTTTATATCATTCATTGCTTTCCTCTCTTTTCTCTCCTTCCCCAACTTTCCTTCTTACTTGGTACCTTCCTTAGCTCCAGATTTATGGTATATTAACTCTTATCTTTTTAAATCTTTTTTTCATCATTATGAACACTGTGGCTACTTGCTACTACTATTCTGTTGTAGAGTACACTGTTGCCATGTTTGCCATTTTTCTTGTGTTCCTTCTGCACATTTTGGATTGGGAATGCCATTCTACCAGCACCTGTGAGCACTGTTAAGACACAAAGCAGCCCTTACCAAGCACTCTTGTGTAAATCTTACAAGTTCACAATTATATACAGATACCTTGTATACCTGTTTTTTTTTGTTTTTTGTTTTTTGTTTTTTTGGCCAGTCCTGGGGACTGGACTCAGGGCCTGAGCACTGTCCCTGGCTTCTTCTTGCTCAAGGCTAGCACTCTGCCACTTGAGCCACAGCTCCCCTTCTGGCCATTTTCTGTATATGTGGTGCTGGGGAATCGAACCCAGGGCCTCATGTATATGAAGCAGGCACTCTTGTCACTAGGCCATATCCCCAGCCCCCTTGTATACCTGTTTATAAAATTAGATTTGGTGTTCCTAAAGATTACAATTTCAATATAACAACTGATCCTGGGCACTGTATTCAGTAGTTACTTATTTACTGTTACAACCCTATAAGCAATTCTTGTTCTTACACTAAGTTCTTTTAGGACTGCTATTCTCTATGAATCCCTTTGTTTCACTGTGATTAAGCAGGGATAACCTCTATCCAATAACCAGGAGTCAATTGAACCTGGAAGTCCAGGCAATAAGTCAGGAGTGTAAGTTAGAGGTAGTAAAGAGAATAGAGTAAAACATATTGGGGGGGGAGGGTGATTTTTGTTTAGTTTCAGTGACGTGGATATGTGAAGATTAGAATCACTAGAAAGAACAAGGGTAAAATGATAGACAATTGAGTGTTAGCAGAAAGAGTGGAGGTGGTATTCATAGGAAAGTAATTTTTAAAGAAATAGAATGCAAAGAGAGAAATAAAGTAAAAATACTGGAAGACAGATGCATAAAACAGAGAAAAATTATTTTAAAAAGAAAAAAGAAAAAGAACCAGAAAAACAAACAACCAAAATAATAGCACAAAAAACTTGATAAAACAAACAGGTAAAAATGAAAGGAAAAAATCAACGATGTTTCAGAAGTGAAAAAATTTTAAAAAAACTTTTTTTTGTAAAGTTTAAAAAATGTTTGAGAAGAAAAAATAATGGAGTCTGGCTTGTTTGGGTAGTCCTTCCCCAGTCTCTGGTTTCCTTGAGTCTGGTCTGCAGTGTATTTTCCTGATTGGCTGGTTTGACTTGATTTCAGTTAAGAGAGGGTGGATCTGTTCTGACCCTTCTCCTTTGTTGGTGCAATCCTGGCTCTCTGTAGTTTACACAGCTTGCAGGTAGGCCTTGGGCGTCCTCTGTAGATGGGAACGTGAGCAGTTTGCTGAACTGTGGCTCCTCTGTCTGCTGTGGGCCTGGGGCCTTTAATGCCTGGCGTTGTATAGGCTGTGGACTCAGCAGGACAGGGCGCCTCTGACCTGGTTTACCTGGCTGAGCGTTGCTTGCCTTGGGAAGGTTCCTCCCTCCTGGGCAGGGCGGCCACCTGGTGGAGCTGGCTATGGAATTCAGCTCTCATTCAGGCTGGGAATTGGGCTTCCTCTGTGACGGGATCATTTATTTGCCTCAGGACATATTTGTTCCCCCATCTGGTGCTTCCTTGCCACTGGTAGCTTCTTGCTGCTTTTGCTTTAAATTTAAAAATTCTGGCAGGCAGGGCAGGGCACCTCTGGCTAAGCCATGGCCCAAGACACAGCTACCTCCTGGCAGGTGGCGTTCTCTTGGGCAGAGCTGGCTCTCACTGGTCAATCTCTCTTGCCCTTTTCAAAGATGGCTACTTTGACCTCACTTTCCCCAGGCCTGCTTTAGATCCAATCTGGTGTGACCCTTTACCAGGGTCAAAAATGGCGCTTTTCTATGGCATTAGGAAAAGGGATGCCTTCCAGAAGCTCCTCTGTGGGCACAAGTGAGAATATTTTTCCTGGGGTACTCATGCTTTCTCTGGGATTTCAGGTCATCTGTGCTCAGCCGCCATCTGGAGGATTTCTACCTGGTCTATGCTGTTTGCTTCAGCACTGTGGAGTGCCGGTCACTGTGCCAGGCACGGTGCTGGCGCCGGCACTGGCGCAGCGGCGGGATGCCACACGGACCTCAAATCTGTATTATTAGACGAGCAAAGTCAATTTTTCCTTCCTGGCCAGAATCCCTATAGTGTTAGAACTTACTCTGGCTTTCTTTCTAGGAGTAAAAGTTTCTATGGGCTGAGAAAAATGTGATGTCGGAGGGAGCTCAGCTAGGGCTCTGCTGCTCCGCATCCATCTTCCCTGAAGTCCCCGTGTCTGTTCTATGCTGACACAAAAGTCACCACATTATTGTAAGTAAATAGTTTTTCATAGCAATTGAATTTACAAATTTTATGTATTTTTTGTATTTGTGGTGAAGTTTTTTTTAATTTTTATTGTCAAACTGATGTACAGAGAGGTTACAGTTTCATTTGTAAGGCATTGGATACTTTTCTTGTACTGTTTGTTTACCTCATCCCTCATTCTCCCCTCGCCCTCCCCCTTTTTCTCTCCCCTCATACGTTGTCCGGTTGATTTATACCAAACAGTTTTACAAGTATTACATTTGTAGTTTTTCTTCTTTTTGTCCCGTGTCTCTCAAGGTTTGTATTCCCTATCACTTTCCTAGTTCTAATAACAGTATACAAAGTTTCCAATGTACTCAGATAAGATACAGTATAGTTCATGTACAAACAAAGGAAGGGGATACAAGAAGATTATCAACAATAGAAGCTACAGTTTCACATGGCATGTTGAAAGTTATTCAAACAGTGATATAATATTCGTTTCCAGAACATAGCGTTCATTTCAATTAGCAACATCTTATGTGTTCATAATGTATAGCTATTGGGCTTTTGTGATCCTTTGCTGTTACTAGCCTAAACCTGTGCTAATTTTTCCCTATGAGGGAGACAATAGAGTCCATGCTTCTTTGGGTCTGGCTAACTTTAATTAGTGTAATTTTTTCCAATATCATTGGAAGATATATATTTAAAAAAAATTTTTTTTGGCCATTCCTGGGCCTTGGACTCAAGGCCTGAGCACCATCCCTGGCTTATTCCCGCTCAAGGTTAGCAGTCTGTCACATGAGCCACAGCGCCCCTTTTGGCCATTTTCCATATATGTGGTGCTGGGGAATAGAACCCAGAGCTACATGTGTAGAAGGCAAGCACTATTGCCACTATGTCATATTCCCAGCCCGGAAGATATATTTTTAAAATAAGAATTGGTGAAAAAATTCAAATTCTACAAATATTATACTTTCCCCTTACCTGTACAAATCCTTATTAATGGTATTTTGCATCAAATTTTTGCCATGCATTCACAGTGATGTAAAATGATAATGAAATTATGCAATAAAATATTCTCCCAGAAAGTGGTCAGTCATCTGGATAGACTGAATCCCTCTAACCCAAATTTATGTCATATTTACATCAAATGAAATCAACAAAATTTAATTGATGTCACATTTCTTGTCACATATTTTTCAGGTGAGACTTGTCTAATATGGAGAATTTTGGCAGATTCATTCAGAACTGTTTGAGCTACATAATAAAGCATGAAAATTTACAATTTAATTAAAATTTCCTAGACCACGTAACACATATATCTAATCACATGCATCAGAGTTAGCTGGTAAGTGACATTCTTCAGGAATCACCTCGATTTTCTTCAAAGAAAATTTAAAACTCCAGGTGGTTTCATTTCAAATGTATTAAAAAATTTGTGAGATACAGAACAGTACCTTTCTGAATGTTGGGATTTACCATCGTATATTGAAATAAGTATTAATTGGTTGTAGTTACTTTTTTCCAAATGTGCCCTGTATGAACCAAAAGAAAACGGTATAAAAGTGAATGCTTCATAGTACAATGGTAAGGACATGAGGGGTTTTACAAGTCCAGCTGACTAGAGGTGATTTTCTTCCTTAAATCTGTGGAACTAAGGTATTACATTAGTTCTATGCTTATTCCAAAAGAATATCTGAAAAAAGCCACATGGGACTGAGGAATTAGGATATGTGTGGTTTTGTTGGATAGTTTTGAAAATCTCTAATCGGAACAAAGTATATAGTCACCTACGTACTGAAAAAGAAAAGAGGCAAAGAGAATTCCCCCAATCTCAACAAGGAAAGCAAATTCTGCAAAGAGACTAAAATCCACAGTTTTCCAGGTGTTTTAGGAAGGGACCAGGCTTGTTGTCTCTATTTGGCATTATTGGGATATGAATAATTTATGTCATGTTCAGTTCATGATCTGAGTACGTTAGCCATTTTGTACATCTCTTAAATCCTATCATACTTCTGGATTGAAATTGGAATACCACATCTGACTACCTGCTATTATGATATCTTGCACTGGAGACATTTGTACTTACATTCACGTGATCTTTTTCCCATTGATGGTAATCTCCCTGATATCTCCTCACCTGCCACTTGAACCTGTGATGACTTCCACTACACATCTGCCAGTATTATGTCTTCCATCTTGTACCCTAATCACGTACATATGAGGAAAAGCATTTTTAACTTCATGAAATATCAATTTGAACATTACACTTGTAACATTGAAACAGATTACAGTGAAGCATGAGTCCTCAACTACAGTTCTTTATGAAATTAGGCCACCGAAGGAGACAATTATTTTATGGAGGTATATTTCTATATAAATTGAATTCACGATGCAATTAGTGTTTGTCTAAAAGAACAAAACTGAAATTTTCAGAATCGTTTAGAACTTCAATCTGTAAAAATACTGGCTGTTCTTTGGGAAAGTGGATAACCAAGTATATAGCCTATTGTAATATGCAATGGATAGTGTATCTGCAAAGATTAACTGAATGCAATATGAAATTTATAATGATCACTGAAAACTAAAATTCCTCTTGCACACGTGTACTCTTATCTGCAATCACAAAAGACACATTTATTTCTAAGTCTCCACACACTCTGATTACTTAAAAATATTCTCTGCAAATATTCAAGGAAATGTGTCGAAGGGTGGACAATAAAGTATCATTATCATCGAAGTGAGGACATCATTGAATACAGAGGTACAAGGGAAAAAAATCTGAACAGCATGTTCTTCATTCGTGTATCTACTGGAAACAAATCAGAACCTCTCTGTACCTAGGAAATGGTGTTTGTTTTTTTCTCCAATTGCAAGAAATTAAGCTGGGTTTTATTTAATTAAGAGAGTCTCAAATGTCTTCTTTTCTTAAGTAATTATATAATTTTTATTATTCTGTGAATTGGATAATAGTCCTTCCAGTTTGATAAATGTGACAAAAAAATGTGAAACTGTTGATAATTAAAGGCAAGAGCACTGATTCAGAGGTAACTCACAATACATTCAAGAATCCATTGGATTAATTGAGATCCCTGTTTTGGAAGATGTTTAAAAGAATACACAGCACATCAGTATAGAATGCTCTCAAGTAATTTAGGAAGTATTCTTTACTACACTTCCTTCATGTTTGAGACAAACTGGTTCCAGATGATGAAAGGTTTTCATTTTCAGTTTATCAGGCTAATGAAACAGAAAATGCATATGCGAATACTGACAAAATCAACATTTTCTCAGTGAGTAAAATTCTGAATATGTACTCTTGAAAGACAGAAAGAATTTCAACATGAAATTCGTGAAAACAAATTTCTTACTAAGCCTAAGATTAATTTAAAAGAAATCTGTGAGTTGGTTTCCATTTTATATTTAAACTTATAGGTGATCATTTACATCTCAGAAGCACTTGGGAAATGCAACTAGTAGCATGCAAAAGACATTTAGCTAAACAATGGAAAGGAATTTTCAATTACTTATCTGAATAATCGCGTGCTACGTTTCATTCTTTTGCATCACCACAGAAGTAAATTTTTCAGTTCTAGAATGAGAATTAATTGTTCATTTACTGGATTATACTTGGAAGGATTCCATAAATTAATGAAATTGATGTTGGATAAATAAACAATAAAAATATAGGGAGTAGTAATAATTCCAACTAACATAGTCAAGATGAGGGGCACAAGTGAAAAAATCATAATATATATTGATATATGTACATCTGCATACATTATATCATATGGACCCACTGATTACATTTAGATAGGAATGTGAATATATATGTATGTATATCACTATTTATATATCTCTCTGTATACAGGTACATATATGTGTACATACACATATACGTGTGTGTGTGTGTGTGTGTGTGTGTGTGTGTACCTAAATGTAGTATGGATGTTTGGATGCGTATATGCAAAAATAAATAATTAAATTCGTGAAAGGCATGTTGTTTTGAAGAGTGAAAAAACGAAATAAGCTGTAGAATCATTCAATATAAAACACACTGTTAAAACATTTATTTAAAGGACAATATCAGTAATAAAGAGAAGGAAATCTCAATGTGTTTATATTGATGAATATCGTATTAACATAGGCATGAATAAAAAGAATAGTTGAAAGTAAACCTGAACCAGTCAAATAAGACCTTGCATTAGAATTCTTGCCAGTATTTGAAATGCTGAATTTCAAACTTTATGCTTTAATCCTGGCAACTAGCAAACATTTGGTGCTTTAAGTCAATCAGGTTTCATCCAAGCTGCGTTAATACAATATACATTCCCCAGTTCAACACTCCTACTTTTACGAAATAAAATATGAGATCATTTTCCAAGATAGTTCCCAGAAAGGTATGTCGCCAAAATCTTCCTCTACATTATTTAGTAGTTATATTTGAGCAAGTAGTAATAATATTGTTAGTAACACGTTTGTGTTTTCCATATGCTTGTGCAGCAAAGTCTGATTTCATTTCTTTTAAGAAGAGGTTACCCTTTTTAGAGCAGTTGCTGTGATGTTTCCAAATGCATTATACTGATAATTGTTAGGTGAGTTCCTTAAAACAACACCTGAAATTGTAGTCATCACAACCTAATATATGATTACTGAGTTTGCAGTAGGACTACCTTTATCACATAAAGCAGTTATTCTTTGGTTACTCTCCTCTGTTTTACTTCCTCATGAAGACCTAGAATTTCACTATGGATACCATAATTATGAAAAAAGCTTTAATGTTTTATATATGTAATATATCATTTCATTATTGAGTATAGTACTTAAAATATTAAATGGAAATCATTGTACAAGAAACATTACATTTTTGGCTATCCCAAAGAGGCATTTTGTTCGCTTTGGTAACAACGTGAGTTCAAATTTATGAAGTATGTAAATATTTCCCAAAATTCTTTGATGATTTTACTGTCTTAATAAAACACAAAATCCTGGGGAATCATTTCTCAATAGAAGTATGAGAACAAGGAGAAATGAAAATTGGATTGCTATAATTTTGGCTTTCTAGGTGAATACTCCATAAGGTTTAAAACAGAGAAACATTGACTTAATCATTCCAAAATGCAGTAACAAATTTTTCTCTAAATATCCATTTTGATAATGTGGTAATCCATCACCATTCGTTGTGTCATAATTCCATTATTCTAGGAGAAAATGAGAGATAGTCACTGAGAGAAACACATTCATATTGGGTGACGTCCTTGGGTAAACCTGTTTCACAGATGATTTTCTATACCTGAAACACACTGTGGAATATTTTCTAAAACATTTGAAATGCTTTAAATTACAAAAGAGAACTGTCTCTATTTCCATATTACATAGAGTTTTTCAACTTTCTTATCCTTAGAAATTTCATCCTATATTCTTTGCCTTAATAAATGCATGTCCAGAATGGGAAATGATTTTCATCTAAATTTTGTAATGTTTTAGATAATTCACTTCAATTCCCAGGTAACATAATGATTCTAGGGGATAAATCCCAATGAATATACTAAAATACACTTGACTTGAAATTATTGTGTTACTAATATATATATGTACATAATCTATCATATAATATATGTATACTACATATTTGTAAGATGTATATATATGTATATATAAATAAATAAATAAATATATATATATATATATATATATATATATATATCGTTCATTGTGGAGTATTTATAATGCAGAAATTGATGTAAAACTATGAGTTTAGTATAGAGTAAAGTTTGGCCAGAATGCAAAATGGACAAATTAGAACTGATATCTAAACTCTTCCTTTTTATGCCTCCATTTTCCCCTCTGTTCTCAGCCCAAGTTATTCTGGTGCCTTATTCATTGGTTCAAAGCATTATTTCAAAATGCAATGAATAGAAAGTGTTTTTTAATTTTTTTGTTAATTGCTTCAAATACTGTGTCATCACTGGAATAAATCTATGATTCTTCATTGGATTATGGCTGGATATTCATTCTGAGCAATGATAGATCTCTTGGAACGCTACTGGGGAACTTGAGATTTCTGTTGTGTTTTGGAAAATTCATGGAAGTAGGATGAATACCTTGGAAAAAATTTCTCCTGTCTTCAAGGATTGGAAGTGTGGTAATCGTTTCTGGGATATGGGATGTCGAATATCTGCATCCACTAGTTTCACATGGCTATTAAACACAATGAATTTATTTTGCAGCTATTGTAACAAGAGACTTGAAGAGAAGTGACCAATTCCGTGGCAGTTTTATAAATTTGAATATTACAAAGTAGGTTGGATTGGTGGAAGACTTATTAACTATGAAGTGATGAGAGAGATGATGATAAAAGTGTAACATGCTGAAACACTTGGAAGATTCAAATTAAGATCAACTAGTGTGACTTCAACCATGCCAGAAAAGTCACAATTTTCTATTCCAATGGTCAAAATTCAAGGATTGGTGTGTACCAACACATCTAGGGAAACATAATCACAAAGACCCCCTCAAAAGTAGAACTTTCCGGGGCTAATATTTCAGTATGGAAAACCATATTAAGAAAGAATGTGGGCTACCTGGATATCTGACGCAGTGTGATTTTTATTTCCAAATAGAAGCTGAAAAACTCTTTCTAAAGAAATAGGAAAACATTTTGCATGAGAGCGTAAAAGGTTAATCATTTCTCCCTTCAAAGAAGTTGTTATTCCTTTAGACTGCTTGATATAATCAATTTATAAATTCCCTGTATTTCCCTGTTATTCTCCTAATTTGGATGCCCTTCAGAATGACCAAAACAAACGTGTTCATCTCATCCGAATTTCTGGCCTCTGGGTGTGGGGTAAACATGGATGCTTCAGTCAATGAATATATAGAAGCTTTTGGCTGGACATAGAAATTATTTTTATTGTGTTACAATGAAATTGAAGATAGCAGATAAAGATGGAAGTCCAATTAGATTTTTCTCTCAACTCTGAATAATGCAAACTTACTAAAATAAGAGAAAGGTTTGTTTAGGTTGCATCATTTTTGTTGGAAGCATATAGTTCCCTATGAAATGGCTGTAAGATATAACATCATAATGTTTGATTACACTACAGGAATAATATGAACATTGAAAGTAAATTTTTTCTGTTAATAGTTTCACTTGTGAAAACACCAGCATGAGTTTTAACATATTACAAAGCATGCATGTATTTCCTTGATGTTAACAACGGCTCTTGGCACTGACAATAAAATATCGAGGAAAACCTGCATTGATTTAATGTGAGCCAACAGAAATATAATTGTTTATTTTTGACTTAGTATTTGTGAAGAAAACATATCAGGCGACTTGCAATAAAAACCTAATTCCCTCAAAGAAAATAGTTCACGATGAAGAGTTATTGGAAATAAAAGCTTTCTGATTGTAGTCATCACATATTTATTTATATAAATTGGACGTTTTCTTTCTGAAATTGTTAAACGTAGCTCTCCATGACTTGTGTAACAATGGACACTATCAATTTTGGGTGTGGTAATGATTCCATTAGCTTCCTAAGATAGATTCCAATGAAGTTTTTTGTTTCTTTATCTTTGGCATTATTTAGACTGGATATTTAAAGAACTGGTCCCAGATGATAAAAGGGTGGATCCGGCTAATGAAACACATAATGGTCATGTCAATATTGACAAAAATCAAGTTTTCCTTACTGAGTAAAATTCAAAATGTTTCAAGTTGTGTTTTCAAAGAATTTCAATATGAAATGATCAAGAAACCAAGTATCCTTGTGAGCTTGAAATGACTTTAACAATAAGATTATTCCACTCCAATTTAAATCAATATTTATACATGAGAAATTACATATCTTAGGGTCTTAGAAACATTAGTATGAGAGCAGTAGTATGGAAATCACATTCGGCTTTAAATGAAAAGGAGTTTTCACTTATTTATTTTCAGATTCTTTTAATACCTTTCACTTTCTTCTTTCAAGACAGTAGTAAATTGTACACTGTATCAGGTGTATGTGAATACATGGGTTTACTTAACAATTCACGGATGGATTCCCTAAATTATCAAAGGTACACTGTGAAAATGAGAATCACTACATTATAGCAGCACATAGGTCGTTATATACATACATGGACATATACATACACAAATAATGGAAACCCACTGATTGTACATGTCCCTATGTAAATAAACATAATCATATATACATATATATCATTGAAACTATATATGTAATTTTGTTTATTATGTAGTGGTTGATGTCTGAGAGCAAATTAAAATGTTAATTGTATTAAAGAGAGGACATGGTAGTTTGAAGTGAGGATTAAAATAAATAATCTCCACATTATTTCAGGAGAAACAATAGTGTGGAAACAATTTTATATTTAAAGGGCAATATAATCATTAGGATAGAGGAAAGCCAAATATGTTTACATTGTGGAGTGTCACCTAAAAGTAAGCATGAATACAAGGAATAGTTGAATGTAAACTGAGCCAGTCAAATAGGAGAATGCATTAGAAATCTCGTATTTTATAACATGGATGAATTCAGTATCTTTTGGTGCAATCGAGGAATCTATCATTTATTGGATCTCTTTTGTCTATCAGTTTTGTGCCAAAGTGCTTTAGGCACAAGAAACACATCCCAAAAGTACAGGAAAAAATATCAATTTCCAAGATAATTCCCAGAAATGGCAGCGCCAATTATCTTCATGGAAAATATTTGATAGTTATACTTGTGCAGGTAGTAATAGTTTTTCGAAGTTATATATTTCTGTTGTCTATAGGCCTGTGAAGCAAAGCCTGAATCCATTAGTGGCAACAGATTTTAACATTTCTTAGTTATTGTTGTAGTAAATTTTTTAATCCCTTGCACTGACATTCGATCATTTTAGGTCAATAAAAAATTATATATTCAACAATATTCTTAGAGGCTTACTCTATTTGGAAGCAGAATAGTGGGGACCCTTTCATCCTTATGGTCTACTCCATAAGCAATATAAGAAGCAATTCATACACAGGAATGTATATCAAGCCAATATACGGAAATGGGGGGTAATGAAAGCATATTTCGTTATACTGATCTCACTTATTTAAAACACTTCAGAAACAAATACCGAGGTCCCAAAGAACATGAAATTTCATGCATAGTATTTGCTGCCCATTTGTGTGATTCTCTCATCACCATCCTTACAAGTGCTGAACCTACTTGTTTTCCCATAGAGTGGGAATGGATGCCATTTCTTGAATATACAAGATTTTGAATTGACATGTAAACAGTTTTTATCGTGTTACAGTTTAATTGAAGGCAGCAGACTACATATGAAATTTCTATTACATTTCTCTCATATATTTGTATAATGAAGAGTTAATATAGACAAAATATTATTGAAAATTCTATTTCAAAATTTATTCTGCCTCATTTTTGGTGAAAGCATTTACATCCCTATGAAATTTCTTTACGGCATCAACTATTATATTTTATGTCCCTCCAAAGGAGTAATAGGAACATTGAAACATAGTATTCCCTTAAGTATTTATTACTTAAACACCAGAAAATAACTGCATGAGTTTTGCTCTATGGCAAAGCATCCATGTATTTCATCTAACAGCATCTCTGGGTATTGATATTAAAATACGAAAGAAAAAGTGAATTGCTTTCTTGTGAGCAAACAGATATATTGCTTATTAAGAATTAGTGCAGGAAATTTATAAGACACTGTACAATAATAAAATTTCATAAATATATGCATGTCAACTGCTGTTTGAATAGTTCAAGTCTACAGGCAATTGTCTACAGTTTCTCCTGTGTACATATGCTTAGAATATTGCATGAAAGTAAAAAAAAAAAAACACATTAATATTCTAATGCCCTGATGTTAGTGGGAATCCTTTTATTCTAATTGCATCAATAAACACATTGTTTCAGGCAAGTTTGTGTTGGAAACCATATTTTCCAAAATCCTAACAAGATGTTCTGAGCCAATCTTAGGTGTTTATGTCTTCTACTAAATTGTCATAATCATGTATGCTTCCCTATTGTATTGGAGAAATTTCATTTTTTATTTTGCTGTGGAAGTGAAATAAATTGAAACACCATTCCAACATGTCAATCCAAAGACTTCACCAACATACATAAGAGTATTTCACATAGAAATTCAAAAGTCTACTGAAATGGCACAACAGGAATGCATTAGCGCAAGTGATGTAAAGTAGCCAAATAATGATTTCCAAATTATTTGCAGACAAAATTGAAGGAAGAATTTTGTGCTCAAATTTTCACCTGTTAACGGTTAAGATTCTTCTCTACTATATTAAGAACAATTAAAACATTCTATTATATTTACCCTGGGTTTCCAAATTTGAATTACTATGGAGTCACATAAAAGGACATGCCCAAATTTAATCATTGGGAATTAACACAGTAACAGTTAACTACATTTGGGGTTATCTCACTTTCAAATTCAGACAGCGTATAGAAGACTTACAAGATTCAGGAAATCTACTGCTGCTTATAATTGGTTTTCTGGGTATGAGTTTGGATAGATTTTCAGAAGCAAAATTACATTAACCTGAATATAAATCTTGATGAACTTTACGTGTCCACTCATACAGTGTTGTTCTTGTTACAGAAGATGCTCATAACACATACAAGTGAAGATTTATTATGGAAGTAGACGTAATTTCAACTACTTATGGCCAGGTCATTTTGAGTGTCATATAAACCATCCATTCATTATTCTTGTGTACTTAAAGAAGGAAGAACTCCAATAAATCAGCATTTATATCTATGCAGGAAAATGTTTCACAATCATTTCACATTTCTGAAAGTTTAACTATATTCGCAAAACTATGTACCAACATTATTATGGCAGCTTTTCCTCAGTGGTGATCATTCATAAAACATATTATTTTTACAAAATCATAGGGGAAAGTATGTTTAGTGGTGATTATGTGGTTTATAGTAAATCAGAGAACTGGGATTACACTCTCCATTTTCTCGTATGTTTCATGTTCTTTTCTCCCTTATTAGCTGTGTATGTGTTGTTCATGTCTTTGAACTTCATTTCAAATATGTGTCTTACAAATTGATTTTAGTATTCTAAAACAGAAAACAGAAGAAGTTGTTTACCACCAGCCCTGTTTGACGAAGGATTTGTGTCTCGACTATCAGTAGGTTTGAAAAACAAGATTCAATCAAATCATATGGCATAACTTATTATCTAAAATGTATATGAATATTCACATGATTCTGTATTACTAATGTGGAAATGTTCCAATTGTTTCAAAACTTCGATGTTGTATACCAAATTTGGCACATTATCTCTATCTAATGGATCAGAATTAGAAAGAGAGCCTCAAAATTCTCCAGAATCAACTGATAATATTTACTTCCAGTTATTGCTTGTGCTAGGGTAATAGGAGTTTAAGTTACTCACAAAGCACAATTTCATTGTACCAATAAAGAATACAAAGGATAGATGAAGAGATTTTTAATAAAGAATCAATGAAATGTTGAGGGAGTATTGAGGTGAGTGAAAAATGTGCATAAATTTCTTCTCACAGCTGTTATTTCCTTACTCACTTTTTTCCTTTTTCCCTTCACATTGTCCTCTTGTACAAACCAACTTCCTTTTCCATTATTTTTTCCAAAACAAAAAATTTTATCCTTAAATGTCTATTGTCAATCTTGTCTCTAATGCTTGTAGCTTCTAGTATTATTAACTGTTAAACAATTCCTTGCAGATTGGCTAGTATATAGTTATCCACCTGAATTTATGTACATAAACATTAGTGTTTGTGTGTCACTTTTGGATACCTTTCTCTCAAGCATGTCCCTTGTCTCCCCGTGAATTGGTACCTGAGTCCTGCTTTCTTCATCATGTCTGTGTTACTTATTTCTAACACACACATATCAGCCAGCCAATGCTCCATTCTATGTTCCAGGCTTGTGTCCCAATGAAAACTGTTTTACAAATGTTTTCTAATCGTTGTGTAGGATTCTCTTGTATAGAGATACCATTTCCTTGGATCCAATCATCTATAGTGGGACATTGGAATTGTTTCCATTTCTTGGCTTTTTTGAAGTGTGCAACATAAACATGGGTGTGCAGGTTTTCTCGTCCTATCCTGGGTCTTGTTGCTCAGAATGGGACATGTGCTTTACCTTGGGTGTTCTATTCAAGATACTCCACTCTCTTTTCAAGAGTGGTTGCAGTAGTTTACATTCCCAACAACATTTCAGTACATTTCTTATTTCAGGGAATCACCTCCTGCACTTGTTGTTGCTTGAGTTCAGAATACATGTCATTCTGACTTGGGCAAGATGTTATTTCAGTGTTGTTTTTATTTACATATAATTTAATTCCAATGATGGTTGTTATGTTTCTGTGTTTCATTACCATTTTTATTTCGTCTTCTGTGAAGTCTGTTTTCAGATCCATGGTGAACTTCATGATTGATTTGTTGGATTTAGGAGGGATTAGTTTCTTGTAGCCCCTGCATGTGAGAAACATTAACCTATTATAATATTTGTCTGTTGCATTGCTGTTTGGCTGTCTGTCTGGTTTCGCGACCATGACCTTAGCTGTGCAGAACATTTTTATTTTAATGTAGTCCCATTTTCCAATCTTTCACCAATCTGTTGTGTGCCTCAGACTCTGTTCAGGAAGTTCCTCCCTAGGCGTAGAAGACCTGATATCTTAGCTACTCTGTTCTATTATAGTTACTAGGATTCACATTTGATGTTGATATCTTAATCCATTTTGAGTTGACATCGGTGCTGGTATTATGCTAGGGTCAGCTTTGATTTTTTATTCCTGTGCTGATCCTTTTTCCCCATCTCCAATAATTGAAGATGCTACTTTTTTCCATTGTATGTCTCTCATACCTTTGCCAAATATCAGCTGACTGCATGTCTCTGGTTTCTTTGAAGGTGTTCTGCCATATTGTATTCATCATGCATCTCGTTTTTGGCATTAGAAGTTTGTATTTTTTTAAATAATGCTCTTGTAATAGAGCTTGAAAGCAGGCATTTTGATACCTCTGTTGCTGCTTCTTTTGCCTTCAATTACTTTTGCTGTTCTAGATCTTCCTATTTCAAAAGAATTTTTGTATTGCTTTTCCTATTTCCTTAAAGAATATAGTTAGATTTTCATGAGTTTTCAGTGAATTTCTATAACATCTTTAGCAATATTGAAAGTTTACAATATTGGTTCTCCTTATCCATGAACATTGAAGGATGAGAAAGACAATCCTGGCCCTGGAGAGTATGCCCCTGCCCTCAGGGACATGGCATGACAGCACAGTTTGTACTGAAACCACATAGGATTTTGTATTCTGTTTTTGGATTCTGCTAGCTAATATTTTGTTTAGGAGTTGTGCATCTTTGGTCAAATTTAAGATTGCCTTCTAATATCATTTTTGTATTGTACTTGTCTGGTTTTACCATGATATTAGCTTCATGGAGAAGGGTTATGATTTCTCTCTCTACATAAATTTCGCAAAAGAGCTTGAGGAGAATCGATGGTTTCCCCTCTTAGAAAGTTTTGTAGAATTGGATGGAGAATCCATCTTGGCTTTATTAAATTGGAAGATATTCCATTCCTTTTTGTATCTCATTTTATTTCATGGCTTTATTTAAGTTTTTTTATATCTTCTTGCCTCAGTTTGAGCAGTTTATGTTTATGTAAAACTTCATCCATTTCCCTCAAGTGTTCATTCTTTAGTTAGTTTAGTTTCTGGAAATAGTTGTTATTTATTATTTGGATACTCTGGATTATTCAGGCAATTATGACTGGAGAGTCCCTGAGGGACTCTTCTCCCCATTCTTTAGTTTTTCTTGAAAATGATCTGTCAATTTTATTAATTTTCTTAAATATCTAGCCTTTATCTGAGACAATTTGTGGGGATTATAAAGAGAGCCAAAGACTAAGTAACACCATATCCTACATGGATCTGAAAGAGCTGTAGACTTTTTCACCCCACAGAGGTCCAGTACATATTCTTCTCAGCAGCTCATGTAACATACTCAAAAGTAAATCATGTCATAGTACACACAAAGAACTTCAGCAAATAGTACAGAATTGACATTATCCCATGTATTCTATTTGATCACAATGGAATAAACCTAACCCTCAATAAGAAAGGATACCACAGAAACTACACAAATAGTTGCAGGCTAAACCCAAAACATACATCTAAAATTTGAGACAGAGAGCAAATTAAGGACAAAATTAACGAATTCATAAGCCACAATGACAATGAAAATACATCAAAAAGAAATATGAGAGACAGCAAATGCAATGCTGATGTTCAAGATGTTTGCCTGGACAGCACACATTAAAGAATGGAATAAGAACTGGTAAATAGGCTCATGGTGCAGCTAAAAGGTGTAAAAAGTAAAACCTTGAGAGAAATAAGAAAATAGGAAAACAGGAAAAGATGAATCTAAAACAACTTGGAGGAGAGAGATAAAAAAGTTTAAAGAAGAGATAAATCTGATTGAGATTTGAAAGTCCATTCAACAAATAAATAAAACTAAAAGTTGGTTCTTTCAGAAACCGAATAAAATTGAAAGACCCATTGTAAGACGTACAAAAGAAGAGACTCATATTGGTTAAATGAGAGACTATGAAAGAAAAGTTACAAAAAATAAAGAAGACATTCAAACACACATAAGACACTATTAACAGAACGTTTACTCGCTAAAGTATGAATCTTCTACAGAAAAGGATCAATTCTTAGAGAAGTATAAACTGCCCAAACTGAATCAAGAAGAAATAAATCAATGAAATAAACCAAAAACTTACAGCAAGATACAGGAGCTAATCAAGAGTCTCCAAAGAAAAGTCGATGCCTGGAAGGTTTCCCCAGTGAATTCTACAAAACCTTCAATGAGGATCTAATAGCAATACTCCTCCAACTGTTCCTGAAAATAGAAACTAAGGAGGAAATTCCAAACTCATTCGATGAAACTAATATTAGACTCATCCCCACACCAGGCAAAGTCCAAACAACAAAAGAAAATTATAGACCATTATTACTAAAGAATATAGATGCAAAGCCCCTTAACAAAGTATTAGATGACAGGCTCCAGAGACTGATCAAGAACATTATACATCATGATCACTTATGCTTCAGTGGACCTACACAATGACGGTTCAACATCTGTAAATCAATAAACATAATTCAACAATTCAACACAGGTGACACAAAGAACCACATTATCATCTCAGCTGATGTCCAAATAGTCTATGACAAAATAGAACAACCATACATGTTAAAAGCTCTGGAATGAGCAGGAATAGAGAGAATAGTCTTTAAAACAATGAAAGCCATATACAACAGACCAACTGCTATTATGATATTAAATGGGGAGAAACTAAGACCATTTCCCCTGAACTCAGGAACAAGACAATAATGCCCACCCACCCTGCTTTTACTCAACATAGTGCTGGAATCCCCAGCCATAGCAGTAAGGCAAGAGGAGGACATCAAATTATCCACATTGGCAAAAAAGAAATCCCACAATCCCTATTTCCAGATGACCACATCTAATATCCAAGACATCCCAGAAATTCAGAAAATAACCCACAAATTCATATGGAACAGCATAAGACCTAGAATAGACGAAGAAATTCTACCCCGAAGAAGCAACGCAGCAGAATTCATAATACAAGACTTCAAGTTCTATTATAGAACCATTATAACAAAAACAACCTGGTATTGGTACAAAAAAAAAAAAAAACATGTGACAGCTAATGAAATTGAAGAGCAGACCCTGAAATAAAGCTGCATTCTTACAGTCAACTGATATTCGCCAATGAACTGATATATACAAGAGAAAACATAGCATCTTCAACTACTGGTGCTGGGAAAATTGTGCAGGCACAAGTAGAAATCTAACAGTGTCA